>NC_053130.1:7850675-8073175 GCF_010015445.1 Perca fluviatilis | reverse complement strand
ATACCCATTAGCAGCATTAGCAGCACCTGTGAGTTTATCATGTGACAGCGAAAACGTGAAAGGCGGAGCAGTACGTCCTGTATGTCCCTTAACGTATTTCAAGATAGCGCATGAATATGGAGCGTCTACCCCAGTTCATGCGAATGCAAATGTAAAATGTCAAGCCAAAAGGAATACTTGGAATTAATGGTGGTGGTAAATATTCATGAAAAAGGACAAGGTTGTGAACGGGCAACACAGATTTTGATAATGAACAACTAAAACCGTTACACACTGGACCTCTAACAATATGAGAAAAAAATACTTTCTCTCAGATTAATTTTTTTCATTGTCGACTTGAATTAGTTTTTTGGGATTTTAAACTTTGCTTCATTGATACCTTTTCTTATCGGATGGTTGGTTTACCAAAGCAAATACCAGCAAGATTTTTAAACATTTTTAAATCTTGGCAATAGATGTCATGATGGGAATACAAGAAAGCAAACTGGACAACACATGACAGCTACAAAGACATTTAACATAAAAAAAAACTCCAACATGCAGCACAATTAGGGTGACCAGACGTCAGAAAATCCAAGCAGTTGTCCCGAATCCCGAATCCCGAATCCTGAATCCCGAAAATTAGAGCAAAGTCTGATAGAACATTCAAAACTGTTCATGGTGATTGAGTCGTCCTGCAGCTAGCTCCCATCGTCACTTGAGTTCATGATTTTAATTATTATTTGTATTTTTGGGTTTACATGACAGACAGTTGAGTTTTTGAATAAAAATCATAAATAATTTTGGTGCGGAGTTTTGAAATTCATGTTAAGTGCAGGCAGCCACGAGAAGGAGTGATTGGATTGGATTTTGCTGATGTTAAAGCGCAGTACTGAAACAAATAAAACAAACACAATGACGTCATTGTGTTTGTTTTATTTGTTTCATAATGACACTTGAGTTCATGATTTTAATAATTTAGTATTTTTCGGGTTTTCTCGTCTCGTCCCAAATTTTACCCATTCTCATCTGGACACCCTAAGCACAATACAACTTACTGCATAATTGAATGCATTTCCAGGAAGAATAAGAGATGGTGTGTTCTGAAGGATTCCGATTTTTATAGACTTGACTGCAGTTTCAAAATGGGAATGATGTCATCTCTCTACGGACTTGCATTGCTTATAGTTGCCAAACTGGAGGCTACTGCCAATTTCTCAAAATTGCATATGAATGTCCTTAGAGGGAGTTGAGATGAAAGGCTTCTAAAAATCCTAACTGGATAGGAAGAGCAGAGTAAATACTATACATACAAATTTCACATGATGCAATCACAGGAACTCCTACTAGTCTGCATGCAAAAGATTTCTGGATCAGACTGCACACATATGATAACAAACAGATGAGTGTATTAAAGTTATTTCTAAGTAGCAAAGGCAGAAGTAGCCGGACATTGCTAAAATGTACGAATTGGCCAGAATGCAGTTTACACCCCCATTTTTGTACAAACAGTCAATCTTTTCCTTTCTTTTATCCAAGCAGGTGATCTTTACCTGACCATTACCAAGTAGTTTTAGTTGCCTAAACTTAATCAAAGCTTAAGCGTAAAGGTAATTTTGTCATGAGGACTTGTTGGACAGATGTGATGAAATGGGAAAGAATGCTATAAAAAAAACAAGCACATTATTTTATAAGTAACATGTCAAGTTGCAACAAAACAGTAACACATTTCTGAGCTGTTACAGCGCTGCTAGCAAAAACCGCTTTAGATACTGTGCAGAGCTTGTAATACTCTAAAGATAAGACAAAGGCAGGCAGGAGAAAAGAAGGAGAGCGTGGGGGACAGGACCAGTCAGAGATAGAGAAACTGAGGGAGTCAGGTATTGCCTGTAGCCCCAGCAGCACTCTCTCATTTCTTCATCTTTCTTTCTGGTATTTCCTCTCTCTGTCGTTTCTCTCTCTTTGCCCCTCTCTCCCTCCTGTCATCCATCTCCTCACAGTTCTCTCTGACAGTCTATTTGGCCCACACAGCCCTATCATCCATTCAACATGTCAGTCCCGGCGACGACACCAATTTCACACTGACTAGTGATTATGGCAGGACCCGCAGTTATAGAGCGTCCACGCTATCGCTAAAAGCCCGTGGGTTCAACTCCCATGACTAGCCGGGTCACAGAGTCGACCCCACAGTGAGAGGTCAGAGGTTCAGTCCGTGTGGAACAGAGTGGAACGGAGTGCTCATCGCCAGTAGTGGAATAACTAAGCACATTAACTCAAGAACGGTACTTCAGTACACATTTGAGGTACTTTTCATGCCCTTTTCTACTTCTACTCCACTACATTTTAGAGGAAAATATTGTACTTTTTACTCCACTACATTCATCTGACAGCTTTAGTTACTAGTTACTTTACAAATTAAGACTTTTGAACAGAAAACACATGTAGTTTATAAAATAGGATGTTTTATTATAAATTAAACTACCTAACAATATATAGGCCTACAAGTCTAGGCAAGGCAGGGCAAGGCAGCTTTATTTGTATAGCACATTTCAGCAACAGGGCAATTCAAAGTGCTTTACATAAAACATTAAAGAGCAGTTAAAAACAATAAAACAATTTAAAACAGATCAAATACAAGAATAAAAGTTACAGTGCAGTATAAGAAATTAACAATTATTTAAAGAAAGGCAGCATAAAAAAAAAGGTCTTCAGCCTTGATGTAAAAGAACTGAGAGTTGCGGCCAACACATTCTCACTCCCATCTCGTAAAATACGGGGACCCTTGGTCAGGTGCCTTTGTCGTTGTTATTGACGCTAAAGGTCTCCTTTAGCGTCATATAACGCGCTTTAACTAAACGCGCATGGTTGGGACTATTGGCGTCACTTTTGACGCAGTTAGGTTCAGGAAAAGGTCGTGGGTGGGCTTACGTTTCGCTTACGAAAGCGGCATCTGTGACACGCGGCAATAACGGGACGGTTAAAGACACACGCGGGACACGATCCCCGGTCTCCTGGGTGAGAGTCCTGTGTTTGACCCATCCAGCACCCCGACCAACCTCCCTACGCTGAATTCCCCCCTTACATACTGCTCGGTTACTACTGTAGTTACTGCTCTCCCCGGTACGTTATACAAACACACTGAAGGGCGCTTTATTTCGTCGCTTCAGACGCGGACAGCTACTGTCCAAACGTCCGTATTTTACGAGTTCAGAGTGAGAACAGGTTGTTGCGGCGGACCTGCAGTTTTCTGAGAGTTTGTTCCAGATATGTGGCGCATAAAACCTGAAGTCCAGCTGAAATGATTAGCCGATTAAACACTTAGCTGATTGACAGAACTGTTATGATCATTTCAAGTTACTAAAACGTGACAATTATTCTGCAAAGTACTTTTACTTTTAATACTTTAAATACATTTTCCTGATGATACTTACATGGTTTTACTTAACTAATGTTTAAAATGCAGGACCTCTACTTGTAATAGAGTATTTTTGCAGTGTGGTATTAGTACTTTTAGTAGTAAACGATCTGAATACTTTTTCCACCACTTCTCATCGCTCGGTACAAGGTTTTATCACGCAATTTTTCTTTATTGTATTTAAGGTACGTTTGAGTCACTAAATGTGTTGGATTTTTTTATACAGGTCATTTCTTTTACAATCTTGATCTTTTCTTAAGGTTTTGGTTATCATGACTCTCAGTGTTAAAATCATTTTACTCAGCAGCTAAGCTCAGTGAGATGTGGGGGCCCGGCTTTGAACAGAGTGGACGAGGTGATCAGTACAAGTTTAAACAAGTTGCCAAGGAAACAAGTATATTTGGAAGTGAAAATATGTGGATCCATTTAATACTGTATGTCCATTTCTATTGTCAGTTGCATTTCCAGTATGTGTGCATAACTAAGTACAACTGTACTTATGGTAGTTATGCACACATACTGAACTTAGAAGTGGCTCTGCAAAATAAAAATGTTAACAACAAACATTTGGGATATTAAAACTTTCATTTCATGTAGTCACATCCTCCGTACTTTTGTACATGTAATTTCTTAGAGAGTATGGCTGTTGCTTTATCCTCCATAATTTATTTGAATGTAAACACAACATTTATTTAGTATATACATACATTTTGTTGAATGTTAACTAAGCTAAAGCCTGCTACATGCACTCCTTACAGTACACTGTTTCCATTGACAGATATAATCTGCACTAAAGATCTCATATATCCAGTTTAAGCTTCATATATCCAGTCTTAGCTTTTTGTACCTCCGCCCAGAGGGTGGTTTGTCTGTCAACAGGATTATGGAAAAAACCCTGGCCCGATTTTAATGAAACTTGGTGGAAGAATGCAACATGGGCCAAGGAAGAACCCATTAACTTTTGAAGCGGATTCGACTCACGGGGCGGAAACACAAATTGTTTTTCACTTTCTGTAACATTGCGAGATAGGGCATGGCCTTGGTCATGCCCTCTCCAAGTGCCCCTTTAGTTATTCAATTTGTTACAATTTAAAGAGTCAAACATGTTGAATAAATCTGTAAGTGAGAGTAGACTGAAGTCAAAGGGCTTTTTGTAGCGTTGACCTTCACAGTTGAGTGGAGAGGGATAGCCACTCAGATAACACATGGAAGGGCTTTGATATCCTCTGGGGAGCCGAGAACTAAGACTGCATGCAGTCCTGATACTGTGAGGCTCTTTAGATCAAACTGTCATCAGATGTCACTGGAAAAAGTCACACATATTAAAACTGGAAATGTGGCTTTTAACACAACAACACAGATGACCCCACTTCCAAGGGAACTGTATATTTTCCTCTTGGCTATCCTATGCATTTTATTTTTCCCATCTAGTTTCTTCAATCCAGTTCATGTATTCTGTTTTTATCTTGGCCCATATGGTCTCATTACATCACCTGCACCTGTTTGGATTTCCTCTATTTTATAGGCCTAAACAACTGTTATATAACACATGCATGTTGATCACTGATAAAGTGACCTACTGTATGACAACATTTGACCTGCACTGTTACTGTTACTGTAGGGTTGTAAGGCTTTTGTACTTCACTGCTAAAACAAGAGAGTTTAAGTGTGTAGGAGGGAAGCCGGGGAGGAAAGATGAGCGAGAGAGAAAGATCCAAAAATCACTATAACTCGCCTACGAAAGCCCTTTAGGGACCGACAGTGTGTTTGTGGTTAGCAATAGTAAATTTGCTTCATGTTACTTTTGCAGTAATTGCCTGTAACGGTACCATTGTGACATTTTTAGATGAACAACACAATGTAGGCTATAGGGAGTTCTTGTTGGATACTGTGTCTGTAAAACACAGTTGTGAGTGTGTTTCTTTGTATTAATATTGACATCCATCATGATTGTCCATCAAATATTGCCCGTAGCTGATGTGATCTGATGACTGCAAAGAACATTCAATACTCCTCAAAGCAATCACTGACCCCCCTCATGTTGTGTATGCATATGCATCCGTCATGCTTCTGCACTCATTTAATCAGGTTGCTCCAGTGGTGGAAGACATGTTTAATAATCCTTTAGGTAAAAGTAGTAGTGCAGAAATCTAAAAAGTACACATTTACAAGTGAAATACTTAAGTTTCTTAAGTAACAGTACTAAAGTATAGTCAGCTAAATGTACTCACAATATCTGTAAAAAGTAAAAGACCTCAATAAGCAAAAGATTGGCTCTTGCCAGTATCAAGTATTGGATTATTAACACTGATGCATTAATGCATAAGCAGCATTTATTTATTTACAGTTAGATAGTTAAATCTGTAAGAATGCATTATCTATTATTGAGCTGATCATGTTTAAAAATAATCTAAAAAGTAACCAGAAATGATGTCAGTCGGATACATTTAGTGGAGTCAAAAATATAATTTAGTGCAGTGGAAGTTGCATAAAATGTACAAATACCTCAAACGTGTACTTGAGTAAATGTAGCCTGTAATTACATACTACCTAAAGTGTTTATTAATATCCTGTTAGTGCACCTACTGGAATATTACATAATAGCATTGTGATACTGTAGGAGTTAAAAAAAAAGAAGATAAGAGGATAATGTCAGCATAAAGTCACTCTTAAGTACCAAAGATATTAACTGCAACCATACCTCCCTATTACTCCCTAATCTAGTGGTGTAGGCTACACTTGTATATTTGTAGTTTTATGAGAGAGAGAGAGAGATAGTTTAGATAGAGATGGAGAGATACAGTAAGAGAGATGGAAAGCGAGATTACAGAAGCTTCTTACCTGCAAAGAAGGTGTAGAAATGTGTCCACGCACAACTAGAAGTCCTTTCATCAGCTCCTTAATGTCGCTTCACATCACTGACAGCAGCAGCAACAACAACACAATGATCCCCCAGTCCTCTCTCTCTCTCTCTCTCTCTCTCTCTCTCTCTCTCCCTCTCTCTCTCTCTCTCTCTCTCTCTCTCGGGACTTGGCCTCACCTCCTCAGAATAGCGCTTCGTTAAACTCTCGGTGATACCCGAGATTTACTCGCACGATGATCAACACTGAGCAGAGAAGCGCTCCGATCGTCCGAGCATCCTCCTCCGAGCGGTCCCGTCCTTAGCCTACAACATCCTCGTCACCATCACTGTCACCACCCTCCAGTCCGCAGATCTTTTATTTATTTGTCTTCTTTCTCTATGAACATTACTCTGTCGATAGCGGTATCGCCATTAGCTCTTATCTGCCTTTTTCCCCCCCCGCATCCTCATCATGTTCGTCTGACTCTGTCCTGTCTCTGTCCCGTGCCTCGTCCCGTGGCTCGGCTCCGCAGCCCAGTAAGTGTGTCATGCTTGGGGAGAGAAGCGCATCATTCAGGACAGACATATTCCGATGGTGAGACAGGAGCCAGGAAATGCCTCACCAAACACAAAAAAACAAAAAAACAAAAAAAACGTGATGCTCTGAGAAACGAGTGCAATGATTGAAATCACCCCAGAGCTACAAGTCACAATGTTAGTGAACTGTGAAAATGACATTAAAATCCCAACAAAACCGATGACACATAAATAAAGTGATGTATGTGTACACAGGTAATAAAGATATGGACAAGGACAACCAAGCTCAACAAAGATAAGTTAAAAAAATAAATAAACATAAAGCTGTTATGCAGGCTACATGTACAAGTAAGTACAAATATGTAGGCTTATATATAAAAAAGCAACAATGACCAACAACATACAGTACAATGTCTATATACAAGTGTTACTCTATACATTTTAGACAAATACAAACAGTGAAAAGAAATACATATTGAATGGGTAATGTACAGTATGCATGTTTACAACATGCAGGATTTACCTTTAACATATTTTAAACTGTAAATATATTATTTAAAAATTGTAGGTGAGTTGATGTTTTAGTGTTACAGGCCTACATGGCATGTGGAAAGAAACCCATTGGGGATGTTATATTGAATTGTACGCCAGATATTAATTAGGTATGACAAGGTATTTTATTTACAAAGAATCAAGGTGCACCCTTAAAATATACATTCAAGTCCACACCTGTCCACTTTTGTGTACTTTTGTTGTGTTTTTCATGGTTTGGGCCCCATCAGCATTTAAATTTTAGACAATAGTGAGGGTTTTCCTTTCCTTTGTTTTCAAGATGACAGTGCCCTGTATACAAAGTGAGCTACAAAGAAATGGTTTCCCAGTTTGGTGTTGAAGAACTGCCGTGCACAGAGCACTGAGCTCAACCCCATCCGACACCTTTGGGATGAACTAGAACGCCGACTGTAAGCCAGGCCTTATCACCCAACATCAATACACCAACAAAACCACATTAGGGTTTACGAGTGGGTTAAAAGGGTCGAGGTGAGGGATGAAAAAGGGCCCGCCAGGGGATTGAGCAGGGTCGGACGCACTCTGGTGTGGCTGGAACTTCTCGGAAACTGTGGTTTCGAGACTCGGGGTGTCGATGAGCGTCTGGCTTCATCATCCCCCAAGGTTTAAGTCCAGGTTCTTCTTGTTGTAAGGCGATAGTGTTAACCACTGAGCTACCATGGTGGCCTACTAAGAGGGGAGAGAGGAGAAGAAAAGGGTTTGGGGACCTTTTTTACAGCAGACATTTTGACTTGTCATTGTAGGAGAAGCACAGCTGAGATTGATAACCTTAACGATGGCTCAATTCCATCAAGTGTCCCAGTAAGCTGTTTCAGTGAGTCAGCATGCACAATACCAGGGCCTCTCCTAAGTGGAATGCAGCCATCAGTAATGGGTTTAAATACACCTGTGCGTTTCCTACCATGACATGTCAACATGTCTGCCGTGAAAAAGGTCTATTGAGATGATCCTAAGAGAGAGGGTTAGACACACATACATAGGTCTGAACAGGTGATTTTCTAAATGAGTCACAGGTGGGTCAATTAGTGAGAGGCAGGTGATTTGGATTAGTGGGGAAGAGAGAGCCGGAGCATGTTCAATCTCAAAACGGTGTGCACCGTTTTGCCACAGTTTCCTGTTTTTATTTCTTCCTCGGAACGGTGTGAAATGGTGTGCAACAGGCTTTGAAATATGTTTTCTCTCGTTTATTGGCTGTGTCACAGGTGATACCCAATCAGCAGAGACCTGTCTGTAAACATGTGATAATAAAAAGGCAGAGCAGGGTGTTCAATGCACCCCTTTTCTGTTTAAAAAAAAAACGCATTGCTGCGTTTTGTCGGGGCTGAACGTGGCCGTGGTCTTGTTTCTGAACCTCAGTTATAATAACTCCATTGACTCACCTCAATACTGCTTGCAGGACAAATTTCACTTTCATAAAAGACCAGATATTTTGATACATATATTTTGATATGTTAAAGTAGGAAATAATGAAATTAATAATGGCTGGATTGCTTTGCAGACATTTTCTAATCTCTAATGCTTCAATTGATCTCAAGTTTAAACATTTTCGTTTTTCATTTTGAATAACATTTTATTAGGGGCTATTCTTCAAATGTAATAATTTTGCTTTTGATACATGAGATCATTTTTGATATTTGTTTCCTTCTTGGAATGAAATGTGTAATTAACCAAGATGATTTGAGTGCTTCTTTTTTATCACAGCCGCATAGCATTCTGTAAAAGGACAACATGTATTGTATCAATACAGATTGATTTTAAGTATAACATTTGAAAAAGCATAAAAAAGAGGCATTTCCTTCTCTGACATGTTTGAGTAGGCATCAGGGAACATTTTTTGTAGGACGGCTTTCTTGAATAAATTACAATTTACTTATTTTTTACAGATTTACAGAGTGTATTTTTATAATTTGCCACAAAACCAGACAACTTGTATGAATGGAAATGACCCAGGGTGTATTTAGTGCTTTAAACCACAGTGTGGCGACAGAGCACTGCCAGTTTTAAGCCAGTTGTCAGTTTGGCTTTTCTTTAGGTTGTGCTTTGTGTTGTGTTTTCTCGTTTTGGTGATTAATAAATGATCTGTTATCTCATTTCCCATGCACGTAATGAGTATCAGAGATGGTAATTAATATTTAAGCAATTAAGTTAAGCTCAAAACAAACCGAATCGTCACACATAGACTCTTGGAGACTCTCGGCAAAGTGTTCCCTTTTGGCCAGAAAACTCTGTTGTGACATGTTTGCCTTTTGGCTTTAATTTAAAGACCTTTTTTTATATTGGATTCGCAATTTCCTAAGCATCAATATCAATTTTGAATCATTTAATCATATATCTAATTTCTCAATCTGCCAGATTTCACTCATTTAGGCCGGATATCCGTTGCCTTGGGTTTCCTTTGTCTTGGCATTTTAAACTCCGGTGGATTTATGAGGACTATGGTTAACTGCTCCTCAGATCTCTGCAGGGTAAATCCAGACAGCTAGCTAGACTATCTGTCCAATCTGAGTTTTCTGTTGCATGACTAAAGCAACCTTTGAACGTGCACATGTTCCACTAAAATAAGTTCCTTCCGAGCCTATTTTGCAGCGGCACCACGGCTTTTCTCTGGTGACGATTGTGATTGGTTTAAAGAAATGCCAATAAACCAGGGCAGGTTTTCCTCCCATCCCCGAATGCTATATGGAGTAGCCAGACCCTCCTCCAGTGCGCTTTGGAGGAGGGTCTGGCAAAGCGAGACTAGTTGTTCTAAACTATCCAAGACTCTTTACACTGGATATGGATACAACTTACTACTACTCGAAAAGGGGCAATCAAAGAGGATGGGGAAAGGGGATATCCTCCTCTTCACATTGTTGTGAAGTATTCACCGTTCACAGACAGGACGTTAGTCAAACAGCATTGGCAGTCATTGTTTATATCACCCTTCGTGTATGTTTTCCTTTACATTACAGCAGCTGATAAATCAGTCTTTAGTGTTGTAGCGCATAACGCCAACATCTCCCAGCTGATGAGTTACCAGAGCATGTCTTTCTTTTCCAAAACAGGTTTCCAGTAAACACTGTCTACATCTGCCGCAGCCCCTGCTTTTGTAGCGGTTGTTTTGAACCCAGGTTGGTCTGCCAGCGTGTCAGTGGAATGTTTGATGCAGCTCTGCTTTTGTGATGGTTGACTGCAGTGCTTTTTAAACTAGAAATGAGGACCAGGCCTGTTTCCAGTAGGCATCCATATGGGAGGGGTGTATTTGAGTAATCCTGCTCTACCATGACTTACACGTAGGGAACCGAACCCCTGAATCTAGAAATGCCGTGTCCTACCTTCTTAGCTACATGCCACAGCTTTATTTCTGCCTTTGACGAAGACAAAACACATCTGCTTTACAGACCAACAGAGGACATGAAACAAAAGAGACCCAAAGGCAAATCCTGATCCACAGCATGAGGCCAGAACCTGTGTGTGCCACAGTGTCTAGTCGGTAGATGTTTGTGTTAAACCACAGTGAAATATTTGCACAGACAACCCAAAGAAAACAGTTTGTCTCCTCCTGCAATAACAATAGAGACAGAGTTTTTTATTTATGAGATTTTATCGACAGATGCGGGCAAGTTGGCAGGTATTAGAAACAACACTAGCTTGTCTCTGACAATGGAAGACATTCCTCGTGTTGAACTGGACAGAGAGACATACAATCTGTTTTAGAAGCATGGCTTCTTGTTTAAACTCATTGAAATGTATTCTTTTTTTAAGATGATTTTTTCGGGCATTTTTGGCCTTTATTTCCACAGGACAGATGAAGACATGGAAGGGGAGAGAGAGGGGGAATGACACGCAGCAAAGGGCTGCAGGTCGGAGTTGAACCCGCGGCCGCTGCGTCAAGGAGTAAACCTCTATATATGTGCACCCACTCTACCAACTGACCTAACCCGGCCACGTTGAACTATATTCTGACTTTCTTGTTTAGATTACCACGTTAAGTGCTCCAGGTGTAATGATCGGGAAATGTGCATCAAATTAAAATATTTCTGCATTCACTGAAATAGTTAATAAAAACGGTCGTGTCTAAAGTTTTTATATTTCCCTCTTAAGTGATATCTAGTGTGCAAAATAATATTAGTGTTTCTTTCAAAGTTCCCTTTAAAAAGCTTTTAATTGCGATATTTCTATGGCTGCAGCATCACATTAAGTAGAAAAATTAGGGTGATTCCTGACTCCTTTCATGGGTTCACAGTGTGATTTTCTTCCCCCTAAATTTTAAAAGGGTTTGTACAGAAACTGATTTTAACTGGCGTACTTTATACTTTAATCTAAGTAAATTGATAGCAAAGTAATTTTACTTAAACCTATGTTTAAATATAATTAGTAACTTTACTGGAGTATAATATTCTAGTAATCGTTCCATCCCTGATGAAGACATGTAGGGTTTTTTACTTTGATATGACCTCAGTTAAGGCACTTTCCTGTATTAAGATGATATAATTATGTTTAAATTAGGTAATGAGATATCAAAAGAGAATACCAGGTTGGAAAACATACCCCCGAAAAACTTGCTCATATCAAAAGGCCTAGTACACAAACTCCCCTGATGTAAGTGTAATAGATTACATTTCTGTTGTTGCAATGTGCGAAGGTAGCTGCTACTCTCACATCCATCTGTGCTGTTTTTTCATGCTAACAGACACAAACATAGCTGCTCGTGACAAGACGTGGAGTATTCTCTAACTGGATTACATGCTCTAGTCATGTAAACAGCTACCCGTATCAACTCCTTTTGCACGTAAACACATACTGCAGCCCACTTCAAAATTCAGACTTTCTTTGATCAGGCTTCAAAGGATTATCCATTCGCAGTCTCCATGTAATCGTATTCAAGGATAAAGCTTGCCTCAGTTTAATAGTCTGGTTTTGTAGTTTGACCATAACGCAATGTTTAGCATGTTGCCTCGAGCTGGTCCTGCCCCATCCTCGCCACAAGTAGACCAAAGTTGAGCTTGAGGTTGAGTGAGGAGGGAAGATGAGATGGAAGTATGCCTCTCTCCTCTCTCGCTCACCGTCTTTCTTTCCTTTCAGTCTCGCTCCTTCCTGCAGACATCCGTCACATCTTCCAGCCATCCTCCTCGCCTGAATAACTGATGAAAGAGTGAATTTGGCGTCTGTGCAGCGCACAAGACTCGGTGAAAGCTTTTTAAAAGCATTCCCTTTTCCTGATTAGATGGTATTAGAGTGTTATCATAAAGGAAATATGAGAAAATATCAAGGGTTGGATGGTGGAGTACATGGAATCATTAAGAGCTGTGTTTTGGTCATACTGTCCATGGAGATATGACGATGAGTCAGAAATCTGCTGGTTTCTTATTTAGAAATATATCATGTACAGTTTTGGATGTTATGAATGTCAACACACTACTTTAAAGTGTCATCTAAATGCATATACTTTTTCTGAGGTCGTTTACAATGCTCATCTAGTAAGTAAGGTAGTTTTTTGGAGAAAAACAAATGCAGTATTTCTTAAATGCTCTCCCAGGTTGGGTTAATTTGCTATTATAGCCACCTGTCCACCTGTACTGAGCTTGTTCTCCTCGTTTGTAGTCTCGCTTTGCCAGACCTTCCTCCGCAGCACTGCGAAGGAGGGTATGGCTAGTCCACACAGCATTCTGGGATATAAGGGTTATTCTTTGGGGCATTTTTACTTCCACAGGACAGCTGAAGACATGAAAGGGGAGAGAGAGGGGGGAATGACATGCAGAAAAGGGCCGCAGGTTGGAGTCTAACCCGCGGCTGCTGCGTCGAGGAGAAAACCTCAATATATATGTGCACCTGCTCTACCAACTGAGCTAACCCGGCCACGAGCATTCTGGGATATAAGAAGAACATGCTCTGGTTTATTGGCATTTCTTTAAGCCAATCACAATCGTCTTGGGTGGTGCTAAGCGGCGTACGGAGCACATGTGACGCTGCAAAATAGCCTCGGGAAGGAACTTGTTTTGGTGGAACATGTGTACGTTCAAAGGTTGTTTTATTCATGCAACAGAAAACTCAGATTGGACAGATAGTCTAGCTAGCTGTCTGGATTTACCCTGCAGAGATCTGAGGAGCAGTTAACCACAGTCCTCTAATCCATCAGAACTCCACCAACGAGTTACACAGGTGCAAGTGTAGGCCCGACAACACGCTTTGTAAATGATAGTCTGGCAGTGTGAATTGCCCAGCAGACTAGAACAAAATGTTATTAGAAAACTCATCGATATAGACACAACCTGGTTTGCAGCGCCTTTGTGTTCGGAAAATTAGAGTCTTGCCCATCCCGTTAAGCTCGGCCCTCACAACTCCTTAGTCAACTTACAGTAAGTGTATGCCCTGACAACACTCTTGTATACTTTTATAGTCTGGCAGTGTGATATTGCACTCATGTGGGCGATAAAATGTTTTAGAAAATATATAATAGGACACAGCCATGAGTTTGGGTATTGCTTCTGTGTTAGGAAAATTAGAGTTTTCCTATCTTTGTTAAGATAGGACAAGTAGTTAAGATATTTTTCTGTAATGAGGCCCCTGGTCCAATTTTAAAGATGTGTCAACTAGATCAAAATCACAAAATGTCAGATGTTGAGCATAAGAAGTGTGTGTAGTCCCAGCAGGGTGTTAACCCAAGACGTACGCCACTTTGGCATTTCCCTCTTATGGTCTCTCTCTCATTATTACCCCTGTGATGTTGTACACACAGTCAGATCAAGTCTTTATTTCTCATATGGATATGATCACATACATACTGTATATGGAGGTCCGACCCCTCAATCCACCGTCCCCTACAATAATAAAACAGCATGATCCTGTATTGAATTTACACTTGGTTTGAAAAAGAAGAAAAAAGGATATCCCCTGACTCACATGTCAAAGATCAAGGTGGAGGAGATCAGAGCTTTCCCTCACACCGCCTCACAATGTGTAACATTTGACATATTGGATCATTTTACACAAAAGAACAGAGCTGATCTTCACCACATGGAATCTTATATATAAAACACACTGACTTTGTAAAAACTGGCTGCTAATATATACATTTTCTGTTGTTTTTCAGATCCATGTCAACACTCAAACTTTAAAGTTGCTTAGTGAAAATCTGCTACATATCATATACCTGACCCAACTTATTGTTGGGTTATTATCAACAAATTCCACCTTCTCCTTTTTTGGGCATGAAGGATGATTGTTATCATAAGAACCCATAATATTGTTGTTATCTTATATCTTACAAAATCCAAAGCCCAGAAAGTAGGACAACTTTTATAACAACTCTGAAGCAGATGTTTTTGTAAATGAATATCTTAACTTTTAAAATATACCATTTTTCAACTGCTCTTTTTCTTTTTACTGTTGTTGTCCTCCTGAGCTTGATGAAGGAAAAAAAGAAAACGTATCTTCTTCATAACGGTCTCATGGCTGTGAAAGTAAAACCTCCATAAATGTTTGTTTTTCGATAAATACGAGCTCACTTTCTGGCTATTATTTGGTTTGATTCATAAAAAAAAATCTAACTGATGTTGTAGACATGGTAGAACTTAAAACACACCAAACACAAGACAACGAAAACAGATTTGAGTGTTTATTTTAATTCTACACTTACAAAAATGTCAGGTAATAAAAAGTAGTTGCTATACAGTACACCATAAAAACAATATATAAAACGTTGTGGTTGCAATCAAAAAAATGAATTACAATATTTTTTTTAAAGAATAAAGGCACATGTTGCTCCCTTGAAGACCCTTACTGTATTTACACAAACATTGTATTTCTATGTTGTTCGACACACATTTGTTTGTATGTACATGTGCACAATCCCAAGCACACACACAGAGAAACACACAAGTGCACACACAAACAGAAAATCACATATTCACTCAGGCAGCCACTCACACGCAAATCTTTCATTTGTAGAAAAAAAATCTATTGTTACTTTTTACAGCAATAAAAACAGATTGTGTCAAGTTTAACATCTTCTAAAACAGTAACATAGGCTAAAAAAAAAACAAGGTGAGGCCAGAAATCACTTAGGCACATTTTTTTTCTATATACATTTCACTCAAAGAACACTCCCTCAATAACACATGGGATACACAGATGAAAGCTAAATCACTTAAAGGTCTGGTTTTTGAAGCTAGTGTATTAATACATACAATACGGGGTGTTTGTTTTTTGACATAAAAGGTGAAAAACTTTATTTTTTTCCTGGATCTCAACCTGAGAGATTTATTTTCACTGTCCGGATCCAACGTGATTCACTGTTTGATAGAGGAGACAGATGCTCTCACACAACCATTGATGGACAACAAATAAAAATAAAATTGCACTTTTTAGGATTTAAATAACTCAACCTGACAAAATGGAATCACTGTTGC
Organism: Perca fluviatilis; assembly: GCF_010015445.1. Classification (NCBI taxonomy): domain Eukaryota; kingdom Metazoa; phylum Chordata; class Actinopteri; order Perciformes; family Percidae; genus Perca; species Perca fluviatilis. The sequence continues at coordinate 8,057,442 of NC_053130.1, read as the reverse complement.
ATGGCGGATTTTTTTATGCACAATGCACAATGATGATGGCAAAGAGAAAACAGAAATCCTCATGAATTTAGTAATGTTTTCAATATCTGATGACCATAAATTACTAGAAACTAGTAGGGCACTCAGAGAGTGCAGACTTCAGCCAAGACATGCCCTATCTCACAATGTTTATGCAGTGTGAATTTTCCCAGACGGGAACTCGTGTTTTTGATTATTCACATGAATGCAGCACAAACACTAGAGATGTTAACGAAAGTTAAAAATAATTTGTGTATCGGCCCCGTGATTCAGATCTGCACATGCTATACCCTTCCACCAAGTTTCATGAAAATCCGGCCACTAGTTTTTTTTTTCCATATTCCTGCTGACAGACAAACAAACCAACAAACTCCTGGGCGGAGGTAATTAGTGGATGAAAATGGCAGCCTGAAATCACTGTGTTTTACATGTTGAACTGTAAGGAACACAGTTCCAAGTCATTACAAAATAAAAACAAATACCACACTTTTTTAAAGGAATAATGCAACAATAGTCCTTGTCTGACCACATGCTTCATGTTTTGGATGAGTTTGATTGATGTTTTCGATTAAGGACTATTTTCGACATAGACATTTTTTTTGGGGACAGAACTAGAAAGTGAAAACACTGCTGGCCAAAATTGTTGTTGTACCCATCTACCTCTCCAAATGTCTCAGCTGTTCTCACCCTAAGTACACACAACACTTATTGCTGTTCGGAAAGTATAATGGAGCATCTCTTTCTGCTACAGGTGCTGATTTCAACAACCCCCATTATTTTGTTCACATACCCAGTAATTAAAAAAATAAAAAAGTGCAATTTCGATAATGGCGATATCGTACGGACAAATGAGATTCACAATGTGGGTCTCGATTCTTTGACCCAAACAGATCTGCCTTTTCATTTCACGGCCAGAAAGCTCGGAATAAACTGCGAGGCATACCTAACTTGGAATCTTTACCCTCTCTAGACATGTTTAAAAATACTTTAAAGTCAGTTTTTACGGAACAATATTGCTTGTAACAGGTGCCAGTATTTGCCATTATTCTTTTTAGCTGTATGTTTTGTGTCCGTTGTGTTTCAGTATGGTTTCTGTCCCTGTTTGTACTTGTGAAATCTTTTATTTTGCTGCCCATCTTGACCAGTACTCCTGACAGTAGAGATAGTGTATCTCAATGGGACATTTCTGCTTGAATAAAGGATGAATTAAAAACACAAACAAAGATGGCAGCCAGAAAAGTGTCCAATGAATGTTAAACATGGCTTTAAAACCAGTTTAAAATCATCTTTATCTTGGGTTGGATTTTGGAAATGTCTTCAACAGTAAAAAGAGACTTTCCAAGTTTTTCAAAAGTTGTCTTCAGAAAGATGCCGGGATAACAGGATGTTAACACCACTTGGCATGTGTGATGTGTCTCAATGTTTAATCACACACACACACACACACACACACACACACACACACGCACACACACATCTTTGCTCTCAAGTGTTTCTGCCCAGCTGGAAAACATTACTGCTCTACATTGTTCTCCTCATCTTTCTTGTTTCTTGTCCTCCCATGTTTCTCCTTGCCTCGCTCCCTTTTCCTCTCCAAGGTTGTTTCCCAGGCCGGGCTAACGGGAAGTGAGCACAATGTGTTGCCTCGCGGGAGAGATAACACAGACAGGAAGGGGCGGGAGCAACCCCCCAGATGGACAGGAAGTTGACTCCACTGTTTGGTTTAGCTGATTAGAGGACGGAGAGAGAGGGGCGGTATGGGAGAGATACGGGGCGGCAAACAAGGGGAGCCGGAGAACGAGAGAAAGACTGAGAGTGATGTGGAGGAACTAGCTGCTCTAAGTATATATATATATATATATATATATATATATGAACCCAACAGGAAAGCATTGAGAGGACTTCCAGCTATTGTATTCTCCGTTTATCAAACGGCATTCCAAGGAGGCCAGAGTTTTAAAGAAACAACTTTAAGTCCAAACAAAACAGAATAAACAGGAGAATAAATAAACTATATTCTCTAAACTGGAATGAAATTACCAAAAAAACTAAACAAAGGGACTGCCTTGAGTATATGTGGCGGCGTCTTTAGCACAATGTATCTGTGTATTGCATTGTCAACTGGACTGTTTTAAAGAGAATGGACAACACGTTATAGTTACACAAACTGATTTATAAGTTGTCACTACGGACAATGAGTGGCCTTTTACCTTTATGACTTTTTATAAATGACTTCTTGATTTATCTTCAGAGCCTTCATTTAGACAATAAGCCAACATGTCTGGAGTTATTGTTTAAATGCTACTGAGTCACTGATAAATAGTTATTTGCGAATATACAGTATATCCCACATTATCAGAGGATATACCACACACCCACAAAAGGGAACTCTTACTTAATGGGCACCAACAACCTGGCAACCCAAGTGAATTACAAAAATGATCTATGTAAGGGATAACACCACGCTAGAGCTACAAACAATTAGTCAACCAGCAAGATGAATTACTATTAACTATTTTTAATTTAATCGATAAGTGTTTTCGTCACTTCTCAAGCCACATCCTCAAACATTTTGCAGGCTCCAGCTTCTTACATTTGAGGTTTGCTGCTTTCTTTCTCAATTATATAATTGTAAATTGAGTACTTTGGGTTTTATATTTTTATATATTTGTATACTCAAGGAAAGCCAGCATCTTAAGCTCTATGGCCTCACCTTGGAAATAGTTATGGGGTTTTTCACATGTTTGGACATTTCATAGATAAAACAATTAATCAAATATTCAAGAAAATAATCAGTAATTTGCAGCCCTAATCTACAAAAAGTCATAGAGTTATAAAAAAAAAATTGTTTCTGTAAATATGCTAAAAATCATTTTAAGATTGTCAAGATCAGAGAGTTTGTGACCTGACAGTAGCCAAAAAGGATGCAAGGTTAAAGTTATTCAAGCCACCTCAGAGCCATCACAACGGCCCAATTGGCTGCTTTGGCCACTCGGTGTTTCCGGAGTCTGAATGACTTTTGTTCTAGGAGGCCTCTGAGAATTGGGCTTTCATCTCAACAATAACTGTGATGATAGGTTCTGTCAAATAAAACCTGGGAGCATGCTGTAATTCTGTCTGAGCAGCAGTAGTGCCATTTCCTTTCAGTCTGTCTTTCTGTCTGTTGTCTTTTCTCTCCTCAGAGTAGAAGATAACAGAGAAAATGGACAAAATGACTCATGACTCATTCATATCGGATGGTTGGTTTCAGAAAACAAAAAGAGGGAAGGGGGATTTTTCTTTTTAGATTTCTGCTTTGGAAAACTGCAAGAATGATCAATATCAGGAACTTTCGGTGCAGCTTTTACTTACAATTGACGTTATGTCAAAAATTGCTGCAAAATTGCATTAAGGGAAATGCATATCACGAAAAACCTCAATGAATGGCGTGAGTTTTCCAGCCTAGAACTTTCCCTAAAAATGACCCTTTTTAGTATTTCAGATAAAGCGAACACAACTGGCATCTCGCTGTGATCAAACACTTCAAAAGTCTTTGAGTCAAAACTCTTGTGGCTGCTCAGTTTTTCAGTTCAAACAATAAACCTCTCAAGCGATCATATTTGCAAATCAAATCATTAACTTCAGATCAAAACTAAAATCACCTTGTTCTTGCCGTGTTTACGGCCCTTTTGTCAAATATAAAAAACATCAAAGATCGAAGAGATTACAGGTCATTCATACCAAAGAGAAGAGTAAGACAGAAAAGTGGCAAAAATCTCAAATCAACAAGGAGTTGTTTGGCTTTAGTGTGTAACTTTTTGATATTAATGAACGTCCATTACATTCAAGCCATTGCCAAATGAGTTGCTACTAAGCTAATCAGCTCCACACAACTCTCTCTGTATTTCTCAGTATGGCTATGTTCAGAAGATTGTGTCGTCCAGCGACTTTCGCGAGCAGAAACTTGACTGAAGATAATGACCTCTTCTGAAGAGTCCATCATGTTTTTTTAATCCTCCGTGTCCTCCTTGGCTACTAGCAACTGTATGGAGGCTGAGTGGGGTTATGGGCGATCACAGAAGGCTTGTATCATGTTGACGCGCCAACAGTTTTGTTGTCATTACTTAGAATTCCTCATGGGGGCGACAGAAACTATGCACTATAGCATTAAAACTTCCATTTATTAAAATGTCATTCATTCTAATATTTTATAGCTAATTTAATAATGCATAGTTTTAGAATATTGTTTTTGTGGTCAATGTAGGACTTGTGTCCATTTATAGTTGTCCAAATTTAGTTAGAAATATGCATCATTGGTAGGTGTATATATAGATGAATATAGGTGCTTAGAATGAAAAAAAAATGATAGGATACAAATATTAATCTGCAAAAAAGCCACTGATGGTTAAAAGGGGATGCAAAGTGGTGCTGCGTAAAGGAATAGCGACTGAATGCAAAAGGGAAAATAATTTGGATAACTGCGCAACATTGCTGGCCAGCAGTGACCTGATTAACCCATCAGTTATCCAAGATAAACTCTTATTGGCCTGCCTTGGAGCGTCATCTGACTGGACTTGCAGATCTTCTCAGGTGGAATATAAGGGTTATGACGTCAAACAACACAAAACTGTGATGGAAATAAAAAGCATCCTCACGGTGTGAACCTTGCACTGTCACCTTCATTTTGTAAATGGCATCATGTCCTGGTGTCACTTTAAAAATCTTTCCAACATTCCCTTGGAGGAGGAGGAGTCAAAGGACAGCATGTCATCAAAAACAAAAAATAATACTGAAGCTCTTAGAAAGAAACAAAATGGACCGCATCAAAGCCTGGTTCTATGAGTGTTGAATGTGTATATTTTTTCTGCATGCGTATGGCTGTGTGTGTGTGAGTGTATTTTTATGGCTGTTTTTGACGTGTGTTTTGGCTTCATATATGCTTATTAGCGGACGGTTTCCATCAGTATTGATGGTAGTAGTCAGGTGCATCCACACCGTACAGCTCGGCCAGGGTCCTGAACCTCGGCCCCCAGTCGTTCAGGAAGTCGTAATCCAAGTTGGAACCGGTGGAAGAACTTTGCAGCGAGCTAAGGCTTCCGGCTAAAGACTCCGGTCCCTCGTAGCCGTAGATGTGGAGAGTGTCGTACGGGAAGCCGTCTCTGTCGTGATCCGCCTCATCTTTCTTCACCTCGATCATCACGGCCATGTCGCCCTTACATGCGGTGGGTTGTGCGTGGTGGGGGGGTTTCTGCACCATGGCATAGAGAGAGGGGTGGGGGTGGTGGTCCGGGTGACGGAGCAGGGAGCCATCGTGGCAAGCGGAAGTGAGGATTGAAACATCGTAGCTAAAAGAAAGATGAATACTTGTTAACTTACTAAGAGCTGGTGAACTCCTCATTTAAGAATGGGATCATGGGAGTTAAAGTCATATCAACCATGTATTGTCCATTGTCAAAAACAAAACAGTGAAAAAGTGCTATTAGATAGATAACCTAAGATTATGATATACAATTCAATCCTATTTCACAACTAGGAAGTATAATATTTCATCTTTTCAAAACATTGGTCATTCAGAAAGCCTTCAATCTAGAATGAATTTCTTAGTATAGTATGAGAGTAGAAATTTCATATAATAATTTCTAAAGCTTGTCTTATCCCCTTCATCCTTGTGCTTGCTTCTTTACTACCTCCATCCATGTTTTTTTTATGTTTATTACTATTTTTTTTTTTTAAAAAATATAGATAAGATTAGATTCCAAATTATTAAACTTTAATGATTTCTTTCGGGCAAACTGGGTCATCAAATTGACAGATATAGCAAAGAAAATGAATATTGCAAGTGGGGAGAGTTAATAGTGTATGCTGTTTAAAGAGCAAAATAATAAAACGTAAAACATCAATACAAAGGAACATTAATGCAGTATGAAAAAAAACATTTATACAAGAAAGTATAAAATTAATATATTTGTTGTATTACATTTTTTAAAATATAACTATCAAGATGCATACAGTTTGAACAGAAATAAGAAGGTGAAGAATATTTAGATCTACTGTACAACAAATCACGTCCTTGTTTCATCATCAGATATTTAATTTATTGATTACTGTAGTTGATTGTTTTGTTTGAAAGGTTAAAAATCTTTGAAACTTTCAGTATTTTGTGCAAGAAAGAAAATGAATGAGAATGAATTGGAACATGTGGAGAAAGGGTACTGATAAACTGTGTCAGCACATATCAGCCTTTAGGATGAAAGTGGTTTTTTCTTTCATCTACATACCCATTAGTGTCCATCTCTCCTCCTCCCTCCTCATCGTATGTGACCAGCTGCTCGTGAATCTCCCCGCTGTTCTTCATACTGGCCAGAGAGTCCTTCTGGTAGCGCTTCCTCATCACAAACAGAATCACTATGACTGAAAAGCAGCAGAGGAAAATGTCTTTTAGAACATGAACTGAACATGAAAATAAATAAATGTATGTGGGCCATATATAAAAGATGTCTCCTCTGTTAAAGATATGAGTCTGGTAAAAAAAGAAAGAAAGAAATAAAGACATCCACAGTAGAACACAGATTGTCCTGCCATCTTTCCTGGCAGACCAACCGTTGATGAATATGACAACATGAGAGAAAATGATGCCCGGAAAACCGACATATGAAAAAGAATGGGGGCAAGAAACAAGTGGGGAAAGTGGAACACTAACGAGGGATTGAGTCTAGAAAACAGAGCAAGAATGCGGGGAGTAAATGAGGAGCGGATGGTTTTAGGTGTCTGAGACGTTCGCCTCGAGCATGAAAACCTTAGATGAATCTACTCAGCCAGAGACAAACAGAAGGGAAGAAAAGAGAGGGGAGCGTTAGAAACAGAAAGAGAGATTCAGTAAATACAAGAGGGGAAGTGGAAATGAGTTTGAGAAAACAAAGTGAGGGGGGATGAGAAAGAAAGGAAAAGGAAGGAAAGTTGGACCTGGCAGATGACGAAGAAATAAACAATTGAGAAAGAGAGAAAAGGGGGTGAAGAGAGGGGAAACAGAGGAAAGGAAGTAAAAGAGTAGACAAGAATAGAAGGATAAGAGTTTAAAAAAAATTAAAATGCCCAACACCGACATTTGCTCATGTTCAAGTGACAAGCAGCTGCAGGAATTATGACTCTTGTCCGTGTAGCCACAAAGACTGCAGAGGAAGAAGGTCTTGGTAGTTGGACGGGTCAACGGAGACCACTGTTCGCCTCCTGTTCACAGTCGACACTGGTTTCTAACCCGAAACATGATCTTTCCCTAATCCTACTCAAGTTAGTTTGTGCCTAAAGCTAACCACACCTTAACCATGTCAGATCAGAAAACTAAACATTTTTTATTAGTGCTGTAAAAGTGAGTCCTGTCGATAGATCAGAAAACATGTGTCAACTGTTGGCAGTTACAAATTATGTATGTGGTCATATAATGTGGAGAACATGTTGACGTTCTTGCATAAAAAGGTGAGACATAAAGTGATGTTGGCATCAGGGGCTTTCAACTTTAAAACCTTCTCCCACTCTGCATGTGAACAGTCAAAGTTATAAAGGTTAAATGTGTTTAAATGAATCGTATTGAGAAAGACAGGCAGCAACCCTTGAACACCAGACTCTGTCTGAATTTATCTCCTGGTTGTCAACACAACTGGAATTCTGTCTGGTCGGATCAGTCGTAATGCCCCAATGCTAGCTATAATAGGCCCTGCAATCAGTTTAAAGCTTAAAGAAAATTGTGACATTGCACCAAAAGACAAAGTCAAAGGAACACCAGAGATTTTGAAACTAACAGGGGCATAAAATATAGACTTTTACAGGTTATGTGAAGACAGTAAACCTGGTTCAAACAGTTGATGGTAATGCCTTTGTTAATTTGTACATTTATTTTGTCTAAACTTACTGACCAAGTTAACAAATTTAGAAAGTTTAGGGTAAAAGAAACAAAGTCTTGCTTACACCCTGAACTTCAGTGTCCACTGAAATAAGAGAATGGGGACAACAAAGCAGGAGAAAGAGGAAGAGAAAGAATTAAAGGAAAAGAGAAACAAATACGGAGAGCATCAATGAATGAGGGAAGGAGGAAGTGGAAGAAATGGGAGAAGTTGTGGCTAAGGAAATCAAGAGTGAGGACAGTTGAGGAGAAGAAGGATACATTTGACATTAGATTAGGCCCAGAGCCTCGGTCCCGATATGAACCTCTTTCTTCCTCAGCGGACGGGCAGCATTAGCCATGCCTTTTAGTCGAGCGCGAGCGGGACTAATTTAAGATTGCCTGGGAAACCAACAGATTAATCTTTTACAACACATGCTCTGCAGTTTAATAAGCTCAGGAGATATCAGACTTAGAGGGGAGAGGAAAGAGACAAAAAAACGAATAAGAAGCCCTTTCTTTGTACAAAAAAATGACTGAGAAAAATGTCTTTCCGTGTGTCAAACCAGACTTCTTGTGAGAAAATGCGTCTGTGAAAAGGGAGCGCGGTAAATTACTTTGGGCCCTGGCAGATAATGACAAGTGCATTAAATAGTTAATCTGGCCTGTGTTGGGTGTGTTTGATAAAGAGAAAGAGAGACAGAAAGGGGAAGAGAGGGAGGCAAAGAGAGAGACAGCGAGACCCAGAGGGAAAGGGAAAGAGGAAGAGAGAGATGAAGAAAAAAACGGAGGGGAAAAAGCGCGATAGTGAAGGAGTGTATTAATAGTTAATAGGTTGAGTGTTTGGCGGTGTTTGATAAGCAGACGGCACCTAAAGAGCTGATAAACTCTCCTCATTACCACTCCTATTCTTCTGCTGCTTTTCCCACAATTCTCTTCGGCATCTCTCTTCTCTAACCCCTTTCTGTCTCGCTCTGTCACTCAGTCCGTCTCATTCCACATCAGTTCTCTGTCTCACTCGCTTCTCGTCTGTCTGCCGTTTCACCCCTCCCCACCTCCCATATCTAAGTCTAGATATAAGTTTGTTTTTTTATTCCATCTGTCACTCCTCCTTCTTCCCTCTATCTTAAGTTCTTCTTGCCTTTCTTTGTCAGCACTTTCCATCCTAGATCCCTCTTGTTTGGCCAACTATCTCTGACGTGCCTCTCATCCAACATGACAAGTGTCTCTTTTTCCCCAGAAAAAAGGAGCAGGGGGCGAAGGTATCAAAGAGAATATTGAGCTCACAACCACAGGCATTATTCCCACATCCGTCGCTGCATTATTCATAAAACCAACAACAAAAGGGAGGGGAGAAAGCTCCCCACAAAAACACCAACCTTTTTTTTATCGCAAAGCAAGGGCAAGTGAATCTGTGCACATGCCCCAATCACTCAGTGGTGGCGTTTTGCATCCCTCGTTGATGCCATCTTCATGAATTCCTCTCAGAGAATAAATCTCTGTGGGTTTAGGAAGGTACTTTTGCAACATTTTCTCAGAAACGTCCATTTTTGGGCTCTCTATCACTGATTCAAACTACGATTTTACAAACGGCCGCATATTAGTGTTTGATAAAACTTAAACGAACATCGAGCCACATTTTATTTAACCGACTTGTTTGAATTAAACTTGTTTGTTTACTTCCAACAGCATTCCTACTTCCAACTACAAAAATATGATACAAGCTCAGAGAAGGTCTCAAACCCCAATTAGACATGAGAAGAAATAAAAATGTGCGTCCACACAATAAACAGGAAATAATACTTAAAAACACTTTTAATTGGGCAACGGCAACTTAAAACCATGCTGGGTGTGGACACCCATCACCTTCTCACTGAAGGTGGGAAATGAGGGGATTTTCAGCAGTTTAATTTTGAGCCTTCTGAATTAGTCAACACACTGTTACGAGTCAGCATTTTTGATATGGTTCGGCTATGTTTACACAGCAAAAACAGTTTGGTGTTGGTTGGCTTGGTTTTAAAAAAATTCAGAGGCCAATTCTTCAAGCAGTTTTGCATGCAGTAAATCCTGGGACCAATAAAAGATTACTGCACCGATTTAGCATTGCACTCCTATAGACTACAATGGGCAGTTTAAAAAATATGATGAAGAAGAACCAGAGATACCGTGTTTCTTATTTCATGCACTCTTATTCCTTGTCAAAACCTGGCGCCTACATCACCCACAATGCAACTCGACTACCGACATGCCTGTCTGAGATTCAGGTGTGTACGTGTTATGCTGGTACCGACTAATACAGCCTCAAACTGAGATTAAGAGCAGGCTACAGAGAGCTCCCATCTGCTCACTTCTTTTTAACTCCCAGATTTTCTTCATTTTCAAACTTGTAGTCTTCAGCCCCAACTGACGTGGACTCAAGTGACATCACTTGAGGCAATTATAAGCTTTAACACAGCTCCCTCTGGAGCTTTTTTTCACATACACAGTATTACTCCCTTCAACACCTGTAAAGAGACTTTGATGTGTACAATTGTTAGAGTTCCCCTTTAAGGTTCTCTTGAAGATGAAAAGATGGTCACCGAAAAGAAAAGTTCTTCAGGCACTCTAGGAAATAGCAAGAAAAAAGGATTATCTCCACCCTGATGAAAACCTTGACATATGATCTCTGAGAAGTGCTGTACAGTGCAGCGATGAGCGTTTCCACCAAAGATAGAGAGTTTGAAAGGAGAGAAAGAGAGAGAAGAAAAGAAAGAAACTTAAACTTACCCAGTATGGTCAGTATGCAAAGCAGAATGGCTATCAGGGCATGAACACTCACTCCCATCCTCCGAGCACCGGCTTTGCACTGCGTAGGAATCCGCCTGGCATCACACCGACACGACTACAGGCACAACAAACACTCAATCAGTACAGTACTGAAATTAATTGATTTATCTTGCAGTGTTCATTTACTGTATATATCCATATACACTACATGGGATAAGATATTCTGAGTTTTACTGTATTAAATCTGTGATTTAAAAAATTAAACTTAGAATAGAATTCAGCCGTGCAATTATTTAAATGTTCCTGTGCTGAAATAATCTTAAGCACGCACACACACACACACACACACACACACACACACACACACACACACACACACACACACAGACAGACCTTGATTGCCAGTTTGGTGATGCTGGTCTGGATGGGTCGCCCTCCGTCACTGATGCGCACATCCATGCTGTAATCCTTGGGGTCATCCAGGCTGAACGGCCCCTGTTTCACCATGATGTCTGCTGTGCTGTCTTAAGAAAGAAGCATATAAATACACACAGTGAGTGTACAAAATGACAACCACCTTCACCTTCTACACAAATGTACCTTTTCTTTTTTGCAAACTCCATATCTAATTTGTCTGAGTCATCACTTTGTCTCACTAAAGCGGATCTAATGTTCACCTGCTCTGTACACGGAGTCTTTAAAGTCTATTTATACGGCTAGCATCTGTGCTGCAGAGATATAAGAACAAGAAGAGAGTCGTTACATAAAGGCAGACAGATCATTTGTGATTATTTGTCAGTTTGGTGCATTTAGGATTTGAGTCATTTAGGATTATAGATAGTGGCAGCACCTTAAAAACCTAAAACCGAGCGCTATATGAGGCTAAACATTTTGTAACTTCTCAAATACATGCATCAACATTCTGTTATCTTATTTGCAGATGACAATGTTGTGACAATATAGACTCTAATCATTTGAATGTAATGTGGTGAACTGGTGGCCAGACAGGTTCTGAAAGTCAAAAAACACAATGAGCTAAAAGTCCAAAAGCACCAAAAGGGAATAGAAAAAAAAAAGAAAATAAGAATAGAACAGAACATGTTGAGAAGAGTTTAACGTCTCCTCTGCAGGCCTGACCAACAATACAGCCATTAGTTAAATACCCGGCAGGCTGAAGTTTCCTGCTGAGACGATGGGGAGAGCCTTTCTCCACAATGTCCCTTCGCTGGAGGAATTTCAGCAAACACAATAGCAGGAAAGACCCTTGCAACCCACTTAAATATACCTAGACACACACTGTTTAACTCTCAGACAAAGTAACCTACAGTATATCTCTGGTTTAAGGGCAAGCTTAAATAATAGCAACCTGGGTGTTGCTGACATTTGCACATATTGGATGTTGAATACAAATTATGTCGGACTTATGAAAGGAGTAAGTAAATCACTTGGCTCAAGAATTTTATCCTACCTGAGATATTTTTTAAATTAACTCTGATTCCACCCTTCAGAGTTCTTACAATATCGTAATGATTAATGGAAAAGCAACTGATTATCAGTATATTTAAAAGCCCTTCCTTAAATTAAAAAAAATATATTAAAAAAATACAGCAGCAAAATGTGCTCTTAAAATTCAGTATCCTTGTCATCTAAATAAAAGACACAACTTTCAGTCAGGAGCTCTGATTTCACATCTGCTTTACCCGCCTGTAGACATTTCCAGTTTGTTTGACAAGCTTTGTATGTGAAGATTTGTGCAGTTATATAAAAATAGTAATAACTGACTAATTACTTTCTCACAACAAAAACGTTCTAATGAAAACCGGTCACAGTGTGTTCTGTGGAGTATCCAACGTAATGGATACATTAATGTTATTTTTAAAGGTCCCATGGCATGAAAATTTCACTTTATGAGTTTTTTTAACATTAATATGCGTTCCACCAGCCTGCATATGGTCCCCGATTCACTAGAAATGGCGATAGGTGTAAACCGAGCCCTGGGTATCCTGCTCTGCCTTTGAGAAAATGAAAGCTCAGATGGGCCGATCTGGAATCTTCTCCTTATGAGGTCATAAGGAGCAAGGTTACCTCCCCTTTCTCTGCTTTGCCCGCCCAGAGAATTTGGCCCACCCATGAGAGAGAGACATCATGGCTTTCAAATGAGCAAAGTGGCAGTTGGTCAAGGCCACACCCCCACCCTCCACCTTGCCCACCCTCTCTCCTCCTCAATAGCTACAGACACAGAAATGACTAAGGAAAGCTCATTGTGGGACTGGCTCTAGTGGCTGTAATTCTGCACCAAGGCTGAATTTCGGGAAAGAGACTTCAGATACAGTATTAGGGGACCACTAAGGTCTATATAAAAGCATCCAAAGAGCACCATGTCATGGGACCTTTAAGTGTTTTGAGCACACAAATTAAATCCTATTCATTCCTCCAGTGTAAAGGCCATGCCAGAAAGTGGCGCATCCTCTCAAAATAGGCACTGGTTGACGCTATGGGACACAGGGACTACTACTGTAGCTGGTGAGCTGACGCCTAGCAGAAACCCAATTTGTTCTATGCATGTGTAAAGATGGTTGAGGTTAGGTATTGACCTCGAATGGTTAGGGTCAAGATATTCCGGTATGGATCGGATAGTGACGCGTTATTATAAATCCCACTTGGTTTCTTGGCAAGACCCGCCCTGCGTAGCAGCCCAATTTTTCAAGGTTAGGCATTGACTTTGAGTAGTTAAGGTCAGGATAGCCCATTGGCAACACATTCTCACTCCCAATGTGTCAAAAAGCAATGCTTGGTCAAATGTGGCATTTGTAACTGACGCATAAAGTCTCCTTTAGTGTCTTGGCGTCACTATTTGACGCTCTGGGTCGGGACGTACGTTTAACTGACACAAGAACGGGACAATTCCGAAAAGATCGTGGGTGGGGTTACAAAATGTACGTTTCAGTGACACGCGGGACAAGAACAAGACACAAACCAGTCTCCTGGGTGAAAGTCCTGTGTTCATGGGTTCAGCCATTTACCATCCCAACCAATGTCCTTATGCGGATTTTCGGGTCTTTCATTCTACTCGCTACCATTGGTGCTCTTAATATAACAGTACTACTACTACTAATCTTACAGCACCGGGGTCGAGCTGCTCGAGCTGGTCGAGGCCCGGTGCCTTGCATATAGACGCTAAAGGGTGATTTTAAAAAAAATGTCTTAGATATCTGACGCTGAGAGCCCCTGACCAAGCGTCAGTATTTTACGAGTTGGGAATGAGAACGAGTTGCCATTGGTTAGAGGACTACTCAGGACAGGAGAAAACAAATGGGAGTCATAAAAACGCAGTATTGACAAATACAGAACTAGTCAGTCAAAATCATGGCCACAATAACGTTACAAGCTAGCAGGCTTGCTAACTGCCAGTCAGCAAGCTCATTCGCTCGGTCATACTATGCCAAAAAAGTTCCCAGATGTATAACTCAAATCCTCTTCTCAAACTATTTGCATGGCAACATTCTACTTAATGTAAGTAAACTGACCCATTCAGATACAGTTTATACAACCCCCTCATGTGATCAAGTTTCCATTGTTGTCTAACATGTAGTCACTGAAAGTGTGTGTGCGGGAGGACATGGGTACAGAAGAATCCCTAACAAACTGAATAAAAGATGAAAACAGCTTCTGTCCTCCCTTCATCTCATCCCTCTTCTCCGTCTCGTCTCCTGCTCCTTCTTTGTTTGAATTCCTCTCTTCCCTGTCCCTTTGGATTTCTGTATACTTCTCACTGTCCTCTCTATATTTCGTTTGTTCTCTCCATCTCTCTCTTCCTGCATCTCATTACGCTCTCTTCATCTCTTTGTTTTCCTTTCCTCCTCCTCCTCCTCTCTCTTGTCTGCCTGGTATTAATGCAGTGAGCCTGGTGTAGCCGCCTGGTTTTAACACCGACTGCTGTCACTTCACTGTGCAGCTACACTGACTGTCGGAGTCAGTGTTGCTGCACAGTCCCGTAATCAAAGCACGGTTGTTTTCTGCAAGTTTTAAAGAGCTGGTAGTCAATAAATATTTTAAAAGCCTTCCCTTTGCAGCTCTTGTTGCATGTGTGTGTGTGTGTGTGTGTGTGTGTGTGTGTGTGTGTGTGTGTGTGTGTGTGTGTGTGTGTGTGTGTGTGTGTGTGTGTGTGTGTGTGTGTGTGTGTGTGTGTTAAGTGGCGTGAGGTGAGGTGCTGTCAGATGCTTTTTGGGGGGGCACAGGGGAGAACAGAGGTTTACACTGATAACCACTTATCAAACAACTATCCACCTCCTCTCCTCTCTTGTCCTTTCTGTCTCTTTCCTCTCATCCTTTTTCCCCTCATTCTTGGTAGTTCACATTCCTCTTCTCATCTATTGACTTATGCACTCCTCTTACCCCTTTTTTGTTTTCATTTAAACATTTGATGTTTCTAATGTCATCTTTCCGTCTTTTATCATGTCCTCATCTCCTCCTCGTTATCCTCAATTCTTCATTAACTCCTTTTTACTTTAGCCTAGTTTTTCCCTCTCCCCTCATTTGTTTTCTCCCGTTTGTTTTCCTAACCCTGTTTTCTTCTTTTTTTCCCTCCCCTTTTCTCATCTTCTATCTTCCTTTCACATCCTCCTGTTTTTGATTTTCCTGTTTTCTCCTTACTAAATAGTCTTCATTATATTCCAC
This sequence comes from Perca fluviatilis, assembly GCF_010015445.1. Lineage (NCBI taxonomy): Eukaryota > Metazoa > Chordata > Actinopteri > Perciformes > Percidae > Perca > Perca fluviatilis. Next base: position 8,042,126 of record NC_053130.1, on the reverse strand, counting down.
TTTCCACTCATTCATATCATCTTTCTTCTGTTTCCCTAACTGTAGTTATCCTCTTGTTTGTCCCTCTTTATTGTTCTCTCCTCTTTTATATTTGCCTCCTTTCCTCATTTTTTACACGGTCTCACTTTAATATTACCCGCCTCCCTTAATCCCGATCCCTTCCTCTCGCCTCTTTTCATCTTTTCTTCCACCTCTGCCTCATCTGTGTTTCCTTTTGCTCTCCTCCATCTTCCACTTCCTTTTCTCCATCAGTTCAACACGTCAACCCCTCTAGGCACAAGCGGAGAAGAATTGGATGAGGCAAGTTCATGCCTTTTTTCCCTCTGTTTATCTTCCTTTCAGTATCTGAAGTTTCACTTAAATTAAATAGTAACACTTAAATCTTTCATCTGACTACCTAAGGCTTTCATCTATTCTGACTTTTAATATTTGACTAGAACAGTTGGTACCACTTTTCCTCGGGCTTTGTTTTATACGTGTATGTGATGATCAAAAATGATGAAAACTGTTTAACTTGTGCCATTTTGTGTCCTAAGCAGAATAACCCAAATAGGCATTGGAAATCTGACGTAACAGAGCACCAACCTTTGCCTAAATAATGTCTGGATCAAAGCAAATGTCTCCGTAGAGCTTCACCATCATCTATGTCACAGTGTGTTTATTCGAGCTGACGTTTTCATTTATACTACCCATTTATACTCACAAATGGCACCGGATTACTAACTGTAGATGCTGCTTTGAATTTAGAATAATCTTTTGGTAACAAAAAGCTCTCTTTTTATGTTGAGTATGAAGGAGCCAGCTACTGTGGCAAAGAGTAGAATACAAGTGGGTCAACTGAAATATAACATTGAGTGGTGTAATAGCAGGTCCCTTAGCATTCTTTTAAAATCACACCCCAGTATATGAAATTCTGAAAATGTGGAAAGCTGCCTGTCTGTCTGAATGTCCGTCAGTCCAGCGCTTTGGTCCGTACTGAAATAATTGTATTTTTCAAGTGGATTGCCATGAAACCTGGCAGAGATATCCATGGTGCCCAGAAGATTACTATGACTTTGTGATCCTCTGACTTGTCATCTATCGCACCAAGCAGGTCAAAATCAATTATTTAATTCTATTATTCAGTGATATTTAGTAATATTTCAACACCTACCAGATGGATTGGCTCATTCGTGGTTCCAAGATGACTGGCTGTGGTGTTTCTTTGATCAATAAAGCTTGAATACCTTTAAGCTGATTAAAGTTCTATTTTGTCTTAGAATAATTTTGAAAAGCCTTATTATAATTAAAATAATATAATCAAAACATGCATCATCTCATGCCTCTTGGTGTAGTTTCTCCTGTACTCTTTTCTCCATGATTTTACTGTAAAATGCACCACAGTAGCACTGTGTGTGGCATGTTTCTTTACCATCCTTAGCTGCAATGAGTTTAGAATACATAGAGAGTCAGAGCCACTTTCACTCATTATTTTCAATATTTGCTGCTGTTGTGCGTTCCAGACAGCACTTATGGTCCCAGACAGGCTCTTTAAATCCCCCATCTGGCTGCGAGAACCAAAGCATGCTTTGCGAAGTTAGAATAATTTAAACTTTCAGCAACAAAGCACCGAGCCTCAAATGGAGTTTTCAATCGCTGCATAGCAACAAGTGCCAGGGCCAGCGCTTCTTGCGAGCACCGTTTAGAGCAAAAAGCAGGAAGATGAAGGTAAATATATGCTCAGTGCACACAAATAGGCCTACTCACTGCCATAGTCTTTGATGGAGAAGTTGGAGCTCTCACTGGCCAGGCTGAAACTGAAGGAAGCTGGCTGGTCGTCTTTATCTGTGGCTCTCAAGGTTCCAATTACCTGAGGAAAGACAAAAATATCTAATTAATCCATCCTGGACACAAACTTTGTTTATACCCAATGCAGTCTAAATGTTTCCAGCATATATATATATATATATATATCATTTGGGAAATTAGCACGATTTACTTAAATGCAGTTTCAGGCACATATTGTTGACATATATATTCTAATTACATTTCTCCATCTTTTAAAGATCGGGGGTAGATTACATTGCACATGACATTTTGAGGTAATTTATCATGCAGCTAACTGTTAAGTATTGGCAAGTTATAAAACATTATGCTGTGTATAGATTGGGGTTAGACATTGAGACTGGGTTTGAACCTTTAACACAAAATTAACACTTCACTAGATAGATTTATGCATAAAATGTAACGCAGTTCTATGCCATGTGAGCTGTATCGTTCACACCTTTAACTTCCACCTACTCTAGTTGCATCTTTCATGCTGTAAAAATAGGAGAAACGCATTGCAGCATCTTAAGACTCTAAAAATCAAACTGAGGAGGCCAGTACTTTGAATGGCAGGTAAACCTGGCATGAATTTGTGTTTGTGTGGGATTTCACAAAATTTCATAAAACAGGGCTGAATACTTTTTTTTTGCCACCGTGGTGAACAGGTTGTGACACAGATGTTAGTGAGGCTCCTGTTATTACAAAAACACAACTTAAAACAAATAAGGTCAGGTATTAAAAAAGTCTAAGCCCAATGTTTTATTAAGTGACTATCAGATCTGAGGCTGATACAGGAGTCTGTAGACAAAAAAAGACATTTTGTGAACATCACTCTTGTAGAATTATCCAAATCAAGTGAAACCCTGCTGTGAATACCGTCTTTTTCTTACCGTATTAGTGAGGTCGTTCTCACATACGAAGATCTCATCCACAGTCAGTTCAGGCTTGTTGTCATTGATGTCCTGAACTATGATGTTAACTTTCACAAATGACTCCAAACCTACAGAGGACAGACAACAGCACGTGATTAACCGCAGTGTAATGATGGCTGTTTGTTGCATTGGCTTATTTCGTTATTTGTAGCACTGACTTTGCTTCAGTCTTAACTATCTCACAGTGTGATGACATAGAAATGGAAATAGACATTTCATTGAGCTGCCTGCAGGGATTCTTCAGAGCAAACGTATGTCGGAGGATAAAAAAAAAAAAATCCTTTCATGTAACTCTTATGATGTAATATAATCTCATTTAACGTGGAGGGAAAATAAATCATCTTGTTACCACAGAGGTTTTAGGAAACAGGTGTGCCATCAGGAAAAACAATTACACTTCAAATAATCAATTCTTCATTATTTTTTTTTATTTTTTTTGGTGGTCGCTCCATTTCCTTTGTTTTTCTTCTTTTTATTGAAACTATTTAAACATCCCAAAGAGAAGATCACATGTGAATATATATTTAAAAATCCATCTACATTACATGTCTCCGAAACTTTCAGCTTTAAGGTTTTTTTGTAGTATTTTTGTTTACTTGACTTCTTTGTCTCAGCTCACTTCTCACTTGTTTGTCATTTACATTAACAGGCAGATCTGACAGTGATTACCCATGATTCTGATCAGGTGTGTGTATCTCTGTCTTTGATTGAACTGATTAAGGTCAAGTGACTGAAAAAGGATTTCTATTTGTGAGCTTTTTGTTTGGCAGGTTGTTGTTTTTTGTCACATTAAAGCAGCTTTTACACTTATTTTCCATCACTGATGTTTTGAATATTCGTCTTTTGATAAATGTGGGCCCCTTGTACTGAGATTTTGAAACTATCTTTAGTACAGTACATGTACTATATATCGAGGACCTTGTCAAGCTCAGGGGACCATTGTGTTTCTTAAACATCGTGACAAGCCACTAAAATAGATGTCTGTATTTCATTCATTGCTCGTTCTAAAAATATATAGTTTGGTTTGGAAGCTGCAAGTGAACAAACAGACCCACTGATTTTTCCTGCCTACTCCCTGCTTCTTGTGTGGGTCGACCAGGTGTTGAGGCAATATGTTGAATCTATAACATTCCCTTTTAATGTGTTCCCATCCCTCAATGAATCCATAAGAGCGGCTCAGTGAACGACAAGAGAACTCCCTCACTGTATACACTCTACCGTTGTTAGAGAAAACACATGGTTTTAATTCTTTAGCTGAGGTTCTATTGTTTTAAAGGGAAAATTATTAATAAACTGTGTGTGTGTGTGTGTGTGTGTGTGTGTGTGTGTGTGTGTGTGTGTGTGTGTGTGTGTGTGTGTGTGTGTGTATGACACATACCACTTGGCTCCTCCTGTGCTTTTACTTGAAACATGTGGGTGGCCTCCAGCTCTCTGTCCAGCATCCTCAGGGTGAACAGCTGACCTGTGAGCGGGTTGATACCAATAGGACAGTCCTTGTCTAAGATGGAGTACCTAAACAGAACGAGCAAGAGATGGGTGTAACAGCCACTATGCAGAATTAGTAACTTAGTAGTTAGGCATTTGTTCTTTTTTAGAGGTTTGCACAGCATCGTACCGTATGCTCTTGCTGGCTCTGTCAGGATCTCTGGCTATGACTTTTCCTATGTTGCTCACAATGCGTTCTTCCGTCGCATTGAAAGTGTAGATGGGCTGGGAGAAGACCGGTGCCTCGTCTACATCCAGCACCTTGATGTTTACCTGTAAATTTATATTCATTCAGAAGAGTTGAAAGACATAATTGACTTGTATTTGTGCACATTTGGTTAAAAATTTAAATGGAGTAGAATTGTTGGACTGAACTGGTCTTTGTTTTTGTTTTCAACAATGCATACTTCATACTTCATTCTGGCAACTGAGACCTACTACTTTTCCTTCTCTCCTGTTTTAACAGAAAATTAATGAAAAGCGGGTTGATAACATCACCTGGAGGGCAGCTTAGAGTCTACAGATGGCCTGTCTGATATTTACCTCAGCTGTGGTGAGAGCAGTCTTCTCATTGTCAGCGGTAAAAGGCAGGTTTTCTTTCACCTGGACAGTGAAAGTGTAGCTGTTTGTTGTCTCGTAGTCCAGAGCCTGATGGGATCCCAGAAAGAGTAAAACAATAAGCACTTATTAGATCAGGATTTGATTTAATATTGATAACATCCTATTATGAGCTCTTCTCAACTTTACATTGGCTATGATTGGCCAAGAAATGTTTTTCATATGGTGACAAAAATTAACCCCCAGTGATGCTAAAGCTGGAAATCCTAAATTGTTCTTTTCTTTTACTTAAATGCAGGTTAAGGTGCTCCATATTTGGATTCATCCTCAGATGTACGGTATATATTCTCACATGTATTGCTCTTATTTTTAGACTGAGGACGCAATAAAGTGCATTTGCACTTTATTTTTTACGTTCTCAAATGCATCCCCTATCTTCATCCTCAGTGCATTCACACTGTCGATGCCAGGTGTAAAAAGGCTCTAAATGCCACAACTCATCTGAAATAACCTGGTTACACTCATACTTTGGATTTAAGAAACAGTAAAGTACCATCTATTTCCTTCAAGTTAAACATGTTACCATGCATGAAAATACCTTATTCCTTTCACTTTTTCACCGTCTGCACAAACTGTAGTGTCACGAATACACTTTCATGTCAACAAATATAGCAGCAAGCACTGCTTACTGTCACATTTCTGCTTATCATTTCTTTCCCCTGTATAATCAACAGCCTACTGTTCAGTTAAATGTTGTTTCTGGCGGACTGTTTTATCTGTTTAAGGGACACCACAGGTAGGCAGGATATTCTGTTAACTGGATTATTCATGGTAAAAGGGATACTCAGTTGCAGGGTATCAAAGGCATGCGTAAACAGCTTAACACGAATTAGACCTTAACCGCAGTGTGGCCGATAGCTGGCTTATAATGTACGTGTAAACACAGACCGGTGAGAAAGATGAGAAGGGCTACAGAGCTGAGGGGCAAGTTAAGCAGAGAGAAGATGTTGGTGCCATTCGATTCCAGTGACGGTACAAGCTATAACAGAGCTATTTCATTAGAATACATTTTCAGCTCTCTGATGTCCTTAATACTTTATCTGAACAGCAGAATCCAGTGAAGTAAACCTGCAAGAATTCCTGCACGCATAAATAGCTCTCTTAACCAGAAAGAGGCCAGCACTTTAGGGTTTGAAGTCTGTGGTATACCTCATTGTCGTGCAAAAATATCAATATTTTTTTATGTAATTGGTGGCCGAGTGTAGGGAGTCATAACCAAAAAACAATATTGTCAATACATGCATACTTGAAGTCATGGCACTGTGGCCTTGATCCTTATGTTCAGCTCTCTGATGTTTATAATGTTGGTAATGCAGGCATGTAAATCTGTTTTTATGCTATTCTAGGCTGGAACATTAAAGTGTGAGTATGAAACACCACTTACTGTAAACCACTTCCATTTAATTTTGGATTAACCATACAAATTAGCCACCAACATGTTCTTTTTAAAGGAAATTTAACTCCTGCAGGTACTTTGCAGATGCCCAGGGTATGAGGAGGGAGTGTGGAGTAGCTCAGCAAAAAAAGTTGAAATAGGATTAAAAAAAATTGTGTGATGCTAATCTATAATTACTGACCTGAGTCTGTAACTGCTGGAAGACTTAAAATCAAAGTGTTGTGATTGAGAACATGTAAAAACTAGTTGTCAAAAAGCACACACAAAGCAACTTCAAGTGGTAGTAGTATGATTGCAAACCTTACCAACTACTAACATCAAACTAGACAGAAATGATAGGTACAAATGTTGTGTATTGATTCATATATGCCAATGATCAACCACAGGCAATGTGTTTTCTCTGCTGCAAAATACTATAAATGTCAGACGAAAAAGATTGGGAACCACTGCTCAACTTAATCAGAAATTGCAGGAGGCAAACATTGCAAAAAAATCCACTTGACTCACCAAAAACAAGGAATATAAGCTGATTTACATAATATCATACTCACTTGATGCTACATGAGCCTCCTACCTGTTTGAGCATGAGGTTGCCATCCTTGTTCGGGCTGAGTTCAATGTTAAAAACGTTGATGTTTCCATTTAGAATTTTGAAGATTGGCTCTTTGTTCTGAATCTGATCTCTGTCCTCCAACTCCAGAGTGCCTATCTTCTCATTCAACTTGTGATCCTCTGGAACGTGCAATTCATATGTCTCTGCAGACAGAAACAGACATCGCTGTGAATATAACAGTTTCAGTAAATATGATCATATAAATAACCCTGATTTGATGAAAACAAGAACAACATTTTCAGAAGAGCAACTGATTAGAACCTTTCTCTTCTAAAATATTCCTTACTTCGGGTGAAAGAAGCTATGTTGTCGTTGGTGTCAGTGATGGTGATGGTGACAGAGGTGGTGGCTGTGCTTCCAGTGGCCATTCCTCTCATGTCCTGAGCTTTAACCACCACTACATACTGACTCTTGGTTTCCCGGTCCAGAGTGTTTGTCTTGCAGCTGATCACACCTGCAGAGAGATGGTGAGAGAGAGAGACAGATGGACACAGAGGGTGTTATCTTTGTGGTCAGCTCTGACTCACATTCAAGTAAAAATAGCTTGTACATCTGCACCTCCCCTTCATTGACTTCATTGAACTTGTTGTTCTTAGCAAACTTTTGGAAAAAATTGTATTTGACCAGATACAGTGCTACTTCTTTGTAAACAATTTGACAAGTGAGTATCAGCACGCTTATAGGATTGGTCACTCAACATGCACTGCACTTACACAAATGACGGATGATTGGTTGAAAGAAATTGATCAGAGGAATATTGTGGGAGCAGTACTGCTAGACTTCAGTGCTGCCTTTGATCACAAATTATTATTGAAAAAACTTGTATGTTCTGGTTTTGCTCCATCTGCTTTATCATGGATAGAAAAGTATCTATCCTATAGAACACAAAGAGTTTTCTTTAATGGAAGCTTTTCTGATACAAAACATTTATATTGTGGAATTCCACAAGGAAGTTTGCCTGGCCCTTTACTATTTTCTATTTTTATCAATGATCTTCCACTTGCTTTTAAAAAAGCCCACGTGTCCATGTATGCAGATGATACAACAATATACATGTATGCACCTACTATCAGTGAAATAACTGCAACCCTCAACAAAGAGTTACAGATAGCACTAGAATGGGTTACTAACAATACATTATTCTTAAACATGTCAAAGACTAAAAGCATTGTATTTGGTACAAATCATTTGTTGAGCTCTACACCTCAGCTGAATTTGATGCTGAATAATGTAGTGGTTTAGCAAGTAGAAGAAACACGGCTTCTTGGGGTTATTTTAGATTGTAAACTGTTGTGGACAAGGCATATAGATTATCTTGTTGCAAAGATGGGGAGGAATATATCTGTTATAAAAAGATGCTCTGCTTTTTTAACACCAGACTTGACCAAACAAGTCCTGCAGACTCTAGTTTTATCACATCTAGACTGTTGTCCAATTATATGGTTAAGTGCTGCAAAGAAAGATCTAGGAAAACTGTAGCTGGTTCAGAACAGAGCAGCTCGTCTTGCCCTTCAGTGCCCACTTAGGTCTAATGTAAATAACGTGCATGTCAATCTCTGCTGGTGAAAAGGAGAAACTATCAGCATCACTCCTGGCTTTTGTTAGAAACATTAATGAATTGAAAATTCATAATTGTTTGTATAGTCAACTTACATTTAGCTCTAACACATAAATACCCCACCAGACATGCCACCAGAGGTCTTTTCAAAGTTCCGAGAGCCGCAACACAATCAATGCAACGTACAGTATTGTATCGAGGGATGGTGCATGGAACTCACTTCCAGCAAAGATTGCCAAAGCACAAAATAAATCAAGTTTTATAAAACTAGTAAAGCAACATCTAAGGGCCCAAAGACTGTAACCATATTTTGTACTTTGTTTATGTATAGGAATATTGATATGTAAACAAAGATGTTGTAAGATTAATTTTTGTCTATTCTGTGCTTATGCATTTATTGTGATATTTAATAGAGTACATGAAGAGGAATATGTATAATTATATTTGCAAGAAAATGATACTAGCTATACTGCTTTTATTTTTATATCATATGGCTGTTTTAGCTGTCTTGTCTGAAAATGTCTTATCTGTGGTAATGTTTTATGTTTTGTGTGGTCCCCAGGAAGAGTAGCTGATGTTCTGCATCAGCTAATGGGGATCCTAATACAATCGAAATCAAAAAGGAAGAAAAAGACAATGATGCACAAACAATCATGTTGGACGTCAGTGAAGCAAACCTACCTGTGATGCTGTCGATTTCAAAGCTTAACGAGTCTACATCTTGGGCCAAAGAGTACCTGAGCTCTCCGTTAGCAGTGGTAGGGTCATCAGCATCGGTTGCTCTTACTTCAACTACTTTAGTTCCTAGATGAAGAACAAAAATGTATCATTAATAAGGCATCGTGCTGTTTTGCAAAAATGTCCAACCCAAATGTTCTTGTATTGAGCATCATTGCTGTTGAACTGATTAATATATTATGATTATAAGATTATGTTATAGAAGTCACCAATGTGCCTTTTAGCACAGAAGGATGTGCTAATGATTGTGACAGGTGTTGACATTATGTTTAATTATTTCCCCCAGACTTTTCACAGTTCAGTCTATTTTCAATTTAAACTATCACTGGATGGTAAATGTCAAATCCATACTTGCTGCAATAGAAATATTGTCCTGCTAAAACTTGCTTCATTTATGGTCTGACGACATAGTCTGAAACAATAGTCAAAAACAAATGTAATCCCGGAAAAAATAAATACATTTTCCTCGAAAGAGACAGGGCTATGTGCCCATAAAGCCGATTTAAAGCATCATAATATAGAGCACAAACAAACCTCATTTGACTCTCATCCCCCTCTTCCATCACACATTGAAAAATAAAAACTGTCATACATTTTTTAACCTGCTATCACCTGCTGATGATCTTTTTTGACAGTAACTCTACTCACCTATGGTGGACCTTTCCATAATGGATCCATTATATGTTCTGGGGAAAACTGGGGTGTTGTCATTGATATCCGTCACCTGGACAACAAAGTCTCCAGAATCCTCTATCAACTTGTTGTTCCCATCATACATCCTGGCGGTCAAATGGTACGCGTTCTTCTTCTCCCTGTCCAGAGTTGTGGTGACAAACAGGTCTCCTTTATGATCCACAGTGAAGATGGTGTTTGCTCCTTCACCTTCTATTTTAAATTTCTTCACCTCTGCCCTCTGGCTCGACCTTAGCTGTGAAAGAAAGAAAAAATAAATAATAAGGTTGACTGTCTCCTAGTTGTCAGCATTCAGTTTTTTCCCCAGCTGGTGTGAGGACTCAAATCAACAACCTTCAAGCAAATTATCTTCAAATAAACTGAGTATTCTAGCAAAATCACTCAGATATTCATCAAAGTGCTGGTTAGCAACAAGTAAATGCCCCAGATTCTTGGCATGCTATAGCATTAAAACTGAATGGATGTGACAGAAATACACATTTGCCATGGCAAGTAGATTACTGAACGTTTAAAGCCTAAACTGTAGAGCTGAGCCCAGACAGGAAGTAGACCAGAAACATGACCAGGATTCTTGTTTTAGTTCTGAGCTACCTGTCCTATCTTGTAGGCCCTGGATGCAGGTTGCTCCTCTATCACGTAGAGAGAGTTCCAGATCCACTCTCTCTTCTGCCTGAACAGGACAGGATGGGACTCCTTTTTTACAATCTCGACAGGGCCTCGCTGCTCTGCTTCCACCACTGGTAGGCCAGAATCTTCAGCGAGAGAGACGGACAAGGCCATCATGGCCACAAGCCCCATAGTCCTCAGCTGGAGCCAAGCCATCATCTAGGACAGAAAGGGATAGGGACAAGAGGAGGGAGGGATGAGGGAAAAGAGGGAGTAGAGAGGTGTACAATAATGAATAAGAGTGATGTGAGGATGCAGAGAGGAATATGGAGGCAGAGGAAATGTGAGAGGAGAGGGGGAGCAAAAAAGAAGAGAGAGGAGATTGCATTTAAACCACTTATCAGCTGTGGACAGACCCCTTCACTGTGCCAGGGTGAGACTCAGAGTGAAGGCCAAGGACTCGCTGTCCCCTTACAGTTTGCCGCAGAGCCCGAGGTCTAGCTATCATTTAAGACCAGGGCTCTTAAACCTTTTCAGCTTGGGACCCAAATGAAACATTTAGCCTCTCATCGTGGGACCTGGGCTGAGGCATATCACTAATGTGGTCGTATGGGGATCTATTAAACATAGGCTTGTGACCCATTTTAGGTCCTGACCCACTGGTGTAGCACGAGAGAGAGACAGAAACAGAAAGAGAGAGACAGACAGACAGACAGACAGACAGACAGACAGACAGACAGACAGACAGACAGACAGATGGAGAGGAGAGGAGCTGATATTAAAACCACTTAGGATGTCTGTCTTTATCAGCCATTAGAAAGGCCATTTTCCATAAAGGGAGTTTGACATTTTACATTTTTGATGGGTATTTCTTTTTTTTTCTCCTTTAATACAGCACAAATACTGTACATCAAATTGTGGGGGAAAGAAAGAGTTTGAGTACAACACACTGTGTGCTTTGTTGTTGACACCAGTTCTTGATTCAAAACTAGGATTATAACAGAAGGATGAGTCAGTTTTGCACATTAATTTTCAGTCAAATACAAGTGCATTACGAATCCGACATTAGCTACAAGGACAAGGGGGTTAACACAGAGGGCTACGGCAAATCAAACTCATGCTGTTGTTCCGCAAACATTGCTGCGGGGTAATGCAAAGTCATTTGGCTACAGATTGCACGGCGTTGGCCAAAACAAATAAACAAGCATGTATTCCTGGTACTTCATTACACAAACGCCCCAATTCTACTGTTTACCTTGAGATCATCAAGAAGGAATTTAGTTGTAAAGTCTTTATCGTACTATAAACCGCTGTGCAGTGTTTTGGCATCAAATAATCCTTCAAACTCATGGATTTATGACTTGGATTTAAAGTGTATTCTGTCTCCTTCCCCTACAGCAAATAGTCTGCATTAACACAGACCGTTGTTTTTTTTAAGGCTATTTCTGGTCTGAATGGCGTGCAGCGTAATAAAGAGACAAGACCAACATTAACAGTCTACAGCCACTTTAGCATCTCTTTGAAGCTATAAAGAAATCCAAACTGTTACAGAGATGAACCAAAGTATTGAATTTTGAAGAAAGAACATTACCGTCTGCATCAAAATTGAATAGCAATCCATCCAACTGCTGTAGAGACAAACACTCAAAATCACAAATTTCGTGGTCGTTTAGCTCAGTTGGTAGAGCAGGCACACATGTACAAAGGATTGTTCCTCAATGCAGAAGGTCCAGGATTCAAATCCAACCTGTGATGGTTTTCCTGCATGTCTTCTCCCCTTTCATATCTCAGCTTTCCTGTCCAATAAAGGCTGAAATGCCCAGAAATTATTTTTTTTTTAAATTTAAAATCACAAATTTCAACAAGCTGGTGGCACTTTAGGAAAAGTCAGCGGATCACCAAAGTCATTAGGTTTCATCATCTGGAGAACAGAATGTATGTATGTACAAACTTTCATGGCAATCCACCTCGTACTTGTTAAAATATTGCAATCTGGACTGATGTGGTCATCCCACCGACCAACACACAAAATAAAAGCAACAGAAATGTACTCAACTGTATTTGTTCGCACAATCTTGGAACCCAACAATGACAAGACAAAAATACTGTATGTTTAAAACCAACTTGAGTCCAACTAATATTAAAGCTGAAATTTGGTGGAATCACCTTTAAAATCCAAACCAAACTGGCAGCTCATCTGATGTATGGCTTTTGACTGATAACGAGTAAGATGTTTCACTGTTGTATCACTTGTTCCTGCCTGCAAGTCATTTAAGCACTATTTAATAAAAATAAAAATGTATAGGGCACACAAACGCCAGCAGTCTAGTAAACTTTAGCTGTTCCTCTCATTCTTTCTTACGATCTCAACCTCTCTGTCTGCCTCTCCGTCTCCCCATGGTCCCTTCCTCCCACCACTAGGCTCTATCTAGTAAAGCAGAAATGCCAGGGAAATAATCTTCAAAACATTTCAGTCTATATATGCTCTGCACTCCAGCAGATATCTCAGCGCAGCCCTGTGCCATCCCAGTAGACAGATTAGTGCATCTTATTGTCTTCCAGCCATTAGCAGCATGGAGGGAGATTATGATGAGGGGATTATATCGGCACAAAGTCTTCTCCCTCTAATGGCCTAATCTCGCATTCGGCTGACCTCCGCTGACCTCTTCACACGGCTCCCCACAAATCAGCTCAAACAAAGACTCAACAGTGTTTTTTGGACTTTAGTTCACATCCTTTTGTTTTGGTTTTATTTTTCCTCTTGTGTTTTTCTTTGTTTAGTTTCCTTTCAGGACTAAATTAATTAAACAGAAGTGCATCATCTTTTAATGCAATTTAATGTGGACTGAATAGAAGTGTGCATGTATGCATAGTGCCAATAAGCATCTACTGAATCAAAAGTATTTAGCCTTTTAATGCATAATCTCACTTGCCACTAACATGCTCACTTAACACTTCTTCTTGATTAATAACTTCAAAAGCACTGATGTTTTTTTCCATTTTATATGTAGTTACAATTTAGAGTTTCAATATTTTAAAGCAATTATTCTGGCGTACACCTAATTAACTCAACAAATTGATTCCATTTATCAGTTCGCTCTGAGCTCCTAATATGTTAATGCATGTCTCAATCTTGCCATCCCATCTATCTTTTCTACTATCATATAAAACACCTCAGAAACACCAGCTTGAACCTAAAATATGAGTGTATTAAAAAACATGACTGACTGGATGACTGTCAATACTGAAGAAAACATCTGAACAATGAATGTGTGGTGAGGTCAGAATCATTTCAAAACGGATTTGTGTGTGTGTGTGTGTGTGTGTGTGTGTGTGTGTGTGTGTGTGTGTGTGTGTGTGTGTGTGTGTGTGTGTGTGTGTGTGTGTGTGTGTGCGCGTGTGCGTGTGTTCATATTTGTGACATGACTCTGACAACAAGGGCCCGCCAAGGGATTTTGTTCCCATTCTCTGTGCGTCCCCAATGCACTGACAACCTTGGGTACTTGTCTATGTCCAACCAACTCATAGCGATACGATAGCGATGCAAAATTCACCCTTCAGCGTCTGCATGGGACGCACCGGGCATTGCAGTAGCTCCACTGCTGCGCTGTAAGATCTCTAACCAATTTTGGAACCCCACCCACAATCTTTTCCTAAACCTAACTGTCCCGTTCTTGTGCCGCATGTCAGTTAAATCGGTCCAGCCCCAGAGTGTCAAAAGTGCCGCCAAGAGTCCCGACCAAGCGTGAATTGGTTGAAAGCCACACTGCGTCTGACTAAGACGCTAAAGGAGACTTTTTGCGTCAGTAACAAACGCCAAAGACATCTGACCAAGCGACGCTTTTTGATGGAGTGACAATGTGTTGCTGAGTCGCCTATACCATCAACCACCATTAATGGAAAAATGAAAAAGTCTTAACCATCACACCAACAGGAAAATTAGGATGTAAGAATGGAGGAGGGCAATGAAAAGTGTGTTTTCCCTTTGTAACTTATATAAATAAAATATTACATTTCACATTAATAAAACTGATAAATCATTTTCTTGGAATGCTCAGTTTACTGTCTTTAATCTCCCCTGATACTTCGTCAAATTAAAATATCTTTCATGACCATATCTTCTGTTTGTGTTGCTTTTGATTAGTGTAGTTTGCTCAAATTCAGTTGAGTTCAGTTTAGCTCTCATGCTGCTTTAACTTTTGTTCAGTTAGGTTCAATGCATACATTTTTTCAAAAACATTTGCCCACATTACAGACATTGATAGCAAAAGAGTGAATATGTTTTTTATTTATTTATTTATTAAACTCTTCACTTAATCTTGACACACTTCACAGTGAGACATGGCTATTGTTAAAGACCAAGCATGTTTCCTGACCTGTGTCCTGCAGTCTCTTAGACCTATCTCTTAGCTTTTACTGTGCGTCACCCCATATCCTTCCCCTCAACATGTTCTGGACAAACTAAGCAATCACACCGTGCACGGCACATGTATGTTCTCACGCAGCTTCCAGAAACATGAGCACAGGAGTCCTGAAATGACTCTCAGGGAGGAAGAAAAAAAATCAAACAAGCAGAGTATGTGACCTATAACGGAACACTTTAAAATGAAGAATATAATAATGCAAAGTGTGGATAAATAAGTCACTAAGTTTACTGTATCAACTGAAGTTTGTTTAGCTGACTAAACTTGAGCATGAAGAACTTTTTAAGTCATCAAATATAAACATTTTGTGTCAAAGATATGATTTTGTCAAATAGATGTATTTTTTTTTTTAGAATTGGTCAACCCACATTGAGACCCATTTAGGTGTATTTAAGATTGCTTCCTTAACCACATAAGACCAACAAAGGATGAGAGGTAGATCAAACTCAGAACTCAAACATGAATGTTGTGGGTGTGTGAATGATGTGATGGATACATTCATGCATCAGTTGTTCATTTGGGTTAGGGGGTAAACAGAGTGAATTAGTGAGTGAGCTTTGCTGTCTGTTTGTCTTTAGCTGTACTGCTGTTCATGTTGTTGGTTGTTGACTAAATCCAATGGGATGTTCGAACTATAAGTCGAAAAAACTCAACTAAACTGTATTGATTTTCCATAACGCCACTGGACACTGAAAATTTGAGATTGTATTGACAACATAATGTTAACAAAAATAAAATTTCCAAACCAGAACTTTTAGGTTGCTATAATATAAAATTCATTGGATAAAAGTAGATAGTGTTATAACAAATTGGAGCTTTAGCTGTCCTGGGATACTAAAGAAAAAAATGTCTATCATGCAAAGAACACTTGCTTGACTTAAAACCCAACTAGACTTTTCCTCGCCATCACATTTAACATGTTGCTCACACGTATACAACAACATCCTATGAATGGGTTCCGCATACACACACACACACACAGTACATACACAGAAAAACACGCACAGTTATTTCTGTGATGACAAATCCATTGGGGGACATTGTCCCTAAAAGGGCATTTTTTTTAAACTGCATTTCCGTCTTCAGAGGGCGGTGTATTACTCCTTCCCTTTTATCAGCAGCAGGAAGTATAAACACAATGCCTTCTGGGAAATGCTGTAGGGTCTGTTAATGAAGGGTCATCATTAGTGAGTGGACACACCCTTCCTGGTATTCATCTGCTGCTGCTGCTGACTGCATGTCTGTCTCTCTCTCTTGGGTCTGCTGTCTCACTTTGTTTCTGTCTGTGTCATACTTTGTCTTTTTCTCATTCATGGTGTTAGTTTCTCTGCGTCTCTGCCTCTCGCTGTGTCACTCTTCTGTCTTCCTTCCACTTGTTCTTTCTTGCCCATTCTTTCAATCATTTCTTTCCTCTTAAATTTTTCCTCTTCTTTCCAGTTGAATCACTCAAGATGAAAACTGCATCTTGTTTTTCACACAGTCTATTTCTGTGTCCTGTCTATCATTCCACTTTTTTCCTTTTCTCACCTTTTCTTCCTCACCTTTTTTTCACTTTTTACCTCACCTTAAAAGCAGATTTAGCACCTTAAAAGATGGCGTGGAGGACAAACACACCAATTTAGCAACTTTTTTGTCGCAATTAAAACTTTTAAATCCCTTACTGTTACCAAAGCAGTAGATCGATACAGACTGATGTATGAAATGTGAGAGGAGTCTGGAATATGAGCAAGAAGATTGGCATAAAGTTTCAATTTTTGTTCATACAGTTGTTTGTACCTGTCATTATCTATTTCTGCTGTTAGTTGTAAGTAATGATAACCACCTTTTTAATTTTCCTCTCAACTGCGAGCGCCATGCATGCAAATCTCACTTCAGGATTATACAAAGTTATTTATGGCATCGTTTATCAAAGGTATCTTTCTGAGGTATGAAGAATAAATAACACCCAGGAATATCTGTAATTACATCTGTACATTGTCCGCAGGCAAGGGAGTGTGCGTGAGATTGACTAGCAGAAAGGAGGAGCAGAAACAGACAGACGCAGAGATACAGTTGTCATTCTCCGGGATGTTTTGTGACTGGCAGACAGGTCTGACCTAGTTTCACTCAACCAAAGGCTAAAGCATAGAAACAAGTCAACAAGACTTCATAATCCTGGCGGTCGCTGAGGGGTTGTTGAAGTTTATGCAAAGAAATACAATTCAGCCTTGTCCTCAGTGATGAAATCTGAGCGGGGACAAGGGATGTATGTGTCTTTTATCCATTTGTGATTGTCTGTAAGGCATTAATCATATCTTGGACACTGGTGAATGGCACCTATAAACTTGAGTAACAGACAGGATGGATTTTCTCTTCACTGCTCCAGTACAACTTTTGCAAAAAGTGAGATATCCAATGTATTTCTTTATTCTCTTAAATTATTTCAATATATGACATTCAAATACAGGTGGCACCTCTGCCCAGTGGATTACATTATCATCTGACATTCCCTAATCTGAACCCCGACCAGTGGCAATAGCCGACGAAGAGTTTGAGTGTACAAGAAGAGCCTGACTCCAGACCTGCTGCCTCCATCTGGTATTGAGCTCAAATCAAATTTGAAAACAAGTCGATAAGAGTTTTGTAGACAAAAACAAAGATTGGGATCCTCATCTTCCCACGCCAGAGCCAGAAAAATGGCAACAAGCATGAACTGATTGATGCATCTATAATTGTTGATGTAAGTCGACTTACAGAAATACCAACTCTTAAATGGACATATTGCTTTGATTGAAATAAAAAATGGGTTCCAAGTGTCAATTGAAAATGTAGTTGATAAGAAACATACATCACTTGCTACTGATTGAATAGAGTAAAATGACTGGATTGCCATGAAGTTTGTTAAGGCTACTCGTGGTCCCCAGAGGATAAACCCTTTGATGATCACATTACCTTTTCTCTAGAACCACCCTTACATGGACATTTGTACTATGCACACAATATAGCCTGCTGCATAATGGAACAGGCTGACTGCCATGACATTTAGTTATACTCCCCAATGGAAGAACCTGTTCTATAGAGCCATCCTGGGGTCAAATTGGACTTGTTTTGGCCTGCTGCTATAGTAGTAAGGCTCAACATCAAAATGGTTTCTTTTGAGTACATCGGCCTGTATGAGCACTAGAGGAGCTCCAGTCCAAAAGTCGTGTTACATACTGTAGAAATCTGAATCAAAATTATGTCTCTGACACAGTGTGGCTTACTACCACCCTAAAATCAGGAGTTTTTTATTTGTGTGTATGTGGCACAGGAAGTGATTTCACAGCCTCAAATCTGTGATTTCCAATTGCTAAATACTGTAGTGTGTTTGAGATTAAAACAGGTTTAATCACAGAGCAGCCTCTAACAATCTGTCTGCCAGCAAGTCCCACCAGGAACCGTTACTACACACACACACACACACACACACACACACACACACACACACACACACACAGTGTCCTGACACTGTCATGTCACAGAGTATATTCATGCTCTGATTGGTGTTGAAGCGCCTTCTAGTTAATTCTATTTTCTTTCACAATCAGACAAATCAGATGTTATTACAGCGAGCCTGTTATGAATGATGTGGGCCAGCTTTAAAACTGACAGTAATGACCAACAGTCATCTGAAAATAATTTAGAGCCTAGCGTGTTAGCCACATTGGTTTTGGCTCAGCTGTCAGCCCCTGTCTCCGCTGAAGGCGAAATTTCCCAACTACGGCACCTCCTAGAAGTGAAAATGTTAAAGGAGCCCAACCACAAGGGACTAAAATGTTCCTGTCCAAACTGCACATACTGAATGATCTGAACCTAAACAATCATATAATTCATGTTCTTTAGAGTTGTTACATTTGAAGCCGATTGTCTGTCTTTTGTTACAGCCTTCATCTTTAACCATCACATGACAACTGCAGGTGGTGAAAACATTTGAAAATCTGTCCAATCAGGTCAGTTTGCAGCATTTGAAAGCCTCACATTCTCCATATTGAACTGAGCTGGAGCTATGAACTAATCAGGCAACCAAGTACATTCAATGATTATACATTTTTAGTATGTTAAATTCAATTTTCCTATTACTGTAACATGTTTTGACACATTTTCATCTTGTGGAATGTACTGCCATCTGTAATGTCTGATGTCAGACATTTTTTGGATCATATGTCCCTATTGATCCATAAAAATTAAAAATTAAAAAGTCTTGGAAATAAGATTCAAGATGAAGTGTGGTTTTATTATGTACAATGCAGAATACAGGTCAGTCACTGAAAATAAAACCGTAACTGGGTCTTTCAGTTGTAATCAGCGACTTCAGCTGAGCTAACATCGCCACAGCTGGACAGCTTGTCAACCACTCTGACATATATCTGAATGAATGGCTCTAATCATGAATTGTGTGTGTGTGTGTGTGTGTGTGTGTGTGTGTGTGTGTGTGTGTGTGTGTGTGTGTGTGTGTGTGTGTGTGTGTGTGTGTGTGTGTGTGTGTGTGTGTGTGTGTGTGTGTGTGTGTGTGTGTGTGTGAAGTCTCCCAGATGGCACCCAAAGGATTTTCACTGATAGTTCTCCCTCCAGGAATTAGACCACTGGGTTTAGTTGCATCAACGGCTTTCAACCTAACAACCAAATCAAATCACCTCTGTCCCTCTGGGTCATGGATCCAGATCCACAAAGAAAAAACATCACCACTGAGGAGCTATAGTCACACACACATGGTAGACAAAATAACAGAATAACAGAAACAGTTCACCTCGTATTGGAATCCAGGACAACTACACCACCAACTACAGCATAAGAAATACCTTCTCAAACAGCGTCTCAACAAAAATAAGTGCTTTTAATGAGAGTCCATGTTATTTTGTCCACCCCTTCAAGTACTGTTTGGCATAAACTGTTGAAGGGTGATATATTACACAAGTTGTAGGGCAGGGAACGCTACAGCTGACAAAATGACATCACTCAACTGACAAGAGCTTTGCAGCTTTGGGAATATTAAATGGTGTCATTAATACTTTATAGCCACACCAACTTGACATCAAGTTGAAGTTGAAGTTTTTTCTACAGTAGAACTCCTTGAAATTAACAGCTGAAGACCTCCTGGTGGATTTAGTTTGCTTTAAAAAAAAAAAATCCTGCTCTGTCCACAGATCATCCTGTATCGCCTTAATGGTTACAGCCGTCTGTCTTCGGATATGACAGTCCAGCCTCTGGGGGGAAACAGCGCTCAATTACAGCATTCAAATCCACACCGAGCTGTCCGAGATCATAGGCATAGCATATGTGAACAGTGACGGTGGCCGACAGCCTGTCCTTAATGGGGTTATAACCATCATTTCAAGTTATTTTGGTACCTTCTTTTCGACAGTTTGACCAGCATTCATGAGCGTTTCACCCTGGAGTGACTGGGAAAGTAGCCCGGAGCGTTTTTCAAAGGATCTGGGTTACATTTTCGGGCAATGCTGCTTTACACTGCTTTTCAATCAGAAAGAAATGTAATTCACACTCCCATTTGCTGAAGAGGAAAGCGCTGGAGGCATCTATCTGTACATTTGTTTCGTCTTTAGTTTAGCACCTTTCTTACATACAGTACTTGTTATCTAAGGTACAAACACACACACATAAGACACCTGTATAATAAATATTTCCTTTTCAATTTTTTCCAACCCAAGATATAAAAAAAAAAATACCTTACCACACAGACTGTCCAAGCCAAGAACTGTTGATCAGTCCTTTACGTTGGTACAAAATGAAGCCCAAATCCTTCAAGGTGCTCTCTTCCTCAATCAAACTGGGGTTATACTTTATTAATGTGGCAGGTTGTTGTAGAAAAGAGTGGCTGGTAGGTGGTCGTATTCTCAACAGGGAGTAGTACCACCTCCACTACGTCTTTTCCTCGCTCTCTTCTCTCCGTCTTCTGGTTTTTCTGATGTTGAAAGAGAGCAGCAGGTGTTGTACAGGCAGGGATTTCTCTCTCGTCTAGATTTTCACCAGGTTTCTGTACAAATCCTTGTCTGGACTGTGGTCCAGATAATACGATAAGTCTGTGATGAAGTATGGGTGAATTCCTCTTAAATGAGAATGAATTCCAGAGGTGGATTTCCAAAGAGCAATGCAATTATTGGACCAACAAATTTAGGGATAAAAAAAACAGTTCACAGAGTTCACAAGGTTTTTCTGCAGGAGTCCAACAGGTTTTGAGGCTCTCTTGCTCTTTTTTTTCCTCCTGCCGCCTCTGATGTGGTTTTCTCAATCAGCGGCCAAAAGTGTTGAACCACAGCTGTCCGACCACAGTCCCCTCTCATACAGGTCACTGCCCACTTCCTCTTCCTGTTATTGTGGTCAGTCTTCTTCGCTAGTGCTCCCTGCTACCGCTCCTTTTCCTGTCCTGGAGGGGGAAATAGTGAGGGAGAGAGAGAGAGAGAGAGAAAGAGAGAGGTATGGAGAGGTATGGGAGTGTTGGAAAGACAGAAAAAAAAGAGAGAAGCAGAGAGGGAGCGCATATGTCAAAACAGCTCAAAGACACTCGCAGAGGCACAGAAAGCAGCCGGCTCATGTTCATGAAGCAGATGGAGTGAGAGAGTGTGTGAGAGAGAAAGAAGGGAGGGAGAGTAAGGTGGGAGAGGCGTTACTTCTCAGTCTTTCTCAGAAAGAGAGAGAGAGAGAGACGGAGAGTGGGGGAGAGATTTATTATTCATGTGTGTGAGATAAGGATTAAGTTAAACAGGTTATTGGGGATAATCCTTAGAGATTTCCCCACATGAGGCTAGTAAATATTTCACGGGGCTGACTTCGGCGGGTGAGTGTGTGTGTTAGTGTATCTGACAGAGAGATCTTGTCTAAGCCGGTTAATGAGATGAGTCGGACGCCCCGCCACACACATACACGCACCATCTCCATCTATCTCACCCCCCTCATCTTCTCTTCAGGGGGGAGTTGGTCTTCAGTAATTTGGTGGATTGGACAGGAAAGCCAGCTGTGTGTTTTTACATGAAACCTCTCCCGTGGCAACAGCAGTCCTGTCTTTCTTTTTCACTTCCATCCCTCTCCCTCTCTTTCTCACTCTCTCTGTTTGCTCGCTCTCTTGTTATTTGCAGTTTCAGTTCCACTCTACATATAATATTTTCATTACAGCTAGGAGCAGTACTGTCGAACACCAACATCACAAAAATCAACATTTACTATGAATTCTCTTTCTTTATTGCAGTAGCTGTTCATACAAAGTATCTCTCTAATACAAAACGTAATTTTTTCTAAATTTTTTTTTATGTTCTACATACATATGAAGGACAAAAAGGTTGTTTGTCACAAAACTGTTACAAATGTCCTTTTACCTTTTCCAGATCAGCCACCTTTAGGGAACAGTTTTAGCCACCAATGCCGTGTTTCCACCATGCGGTGCGGCTCTGCTTGACTTGACAGAGTCTGAAAGAGTGAAGCGAGTGTAGTTAGATGTCAAGTGAAGAGTGAAGTTCATCGTCCACCAAACAGAGGAATGTCTGCACTTCGTCCATTGTACAGTGTAGTGTACGCATTGAACAGCGCAATTTTACGGGCTGCCACCTTTTTCAATCTGGGGCAAGTAAATGAAAAAACTGCAGTCGCTATTGACGTTATCTTGGCTATTTAAAATTGGCGTGTTTATGCAGGTTGTCCCGTGTCGCGCTAATGACATGGACCTGCACTGCCCAATCAGTGGTCTGTAGTGTTTTAACTCCACCGTCTAGTATCAGCTCAGCACGCTTGGAACCTGGACCAAGATGGTACCAAAAAGGTACTAGGTACAATCCCCAACTTTTGCTCATGATAAATGAAACAAAAATATTAAAAGAAACCAATGGTGAAAGACCCCTGCTCCTCCTTCCCACTCGCATTGGATTAGAGACATTACGTCCTGTATGAATTTAGAGAAAATACGTTACACTACCCAGGGATTTGAGAATACATTTTACAAAATATGGCGCCCCTTCTTGAAATTTTTTGAGAAATCAACTACAACAATATCAGAGTAGCTAACTCCTTCCCCTCTTTTAATTTATTTTATTTCATTCTATTTATGTATGTTTTTTTTAAAAACCTTTCAACCTTTATGTATTATAATTTAGACTCTTCTAGGAATTTCTTAATGCAGGTTTGTTTGTAATTGGGTGGGAGGGTGGGATATGCGTGGGGTATGTTCTGGTTCAAAAACAAAAGGGAAAAATACGTATATATTCCATCGTACAGTAATTGTTTTTGTAAATTTGTCATTCAATATAAAAAAACCTTTGGACAAAAAAAAGAAACCAATGGTGACTAGTGGAATGTAACAGTGTACAGTGTCAAAGTCACATGCTTTGTTTACCCATCATGAAACTCATGGATCTTTTAGTAAAACCATTCTTCTTGGATTATATTTTATCATTTTATGGTACCCGAAGCAACACACTGTCACTGTATCGTCTGAACATCTGCTTGCAATGTTACAGCAACATGCTATGACTCTTTCACCTGTGTTAGCTTGTATTCAGATACAATTTGGATAATTTGTATAACCCCTCTTTCTTTTTGTTTCCCCGTGAAGTACACTTTTCTAAGTGTCTTGTTTTTTTACAAAGAAGAACTAACATCTAACTTCACTGCGTGTGTGTGTGTGTGTGTGTGTGTGTGTGTGTGTGTGTGTGTGTGTGTGTGTGTGTGTGTGTGTGTGTGTGTGTGTGTGAGAGTGTGTGTGAGAGTGTGTGTGAGAGTGTGTGTGTGTAACGTGTATGTGTGTGTGACTGTCAATTTAGACAGATAAGGGAGAGACTAGTGACTTTGATGACACACCAGAGAGAAAGAAAAGGCCTGGAGGAAAGTGTCTGAAAATATATTTTTTAAATCTATCAACCAACTTTATTCTATGTCTTCTGTGTGGTTTATGTGTCTACATTTGTATTGTGTGCAATATGTAATGTACATGTTACTTAACATAAACAGCTTTGTAAGTATTGATCATTTTTGAAAACCTTCCTTTAAATCACCTTTAAATGTTGTTAAATGTGATCAAACTGAATTGAGCAGAGACAGTTATGTAGCCTAAATATGTAGAGAAAAGAACGAGACAGGAAATAACAAACAGAAAGTTTGTCCTCATGCCGGCTGTCTGTTTTCTTTTGACGCGTACACGAGTGATGGTTGTCCCACAAGCAAGCAAACAAAACGTCACAAATATGATGGAAACTCTCTTGTTTTACACATCTCTTTTCCTCTCCTCCTCTGTGCCTCTCTGTCATTCTGTCTTTTCAAAAATCCTCATGCTCTTGGCCTACTTTCCTAGAGGAAAAAAAACACTTTGGCACTAAAAATTGCATCCTCGCTCAGCTCATGACATGTAAGGAAACGGGTGATATCCCACACTGGTGGTTTGACTGGAAGAAGACCTCTGGGAGTCGAACATCAAGGACTGGAGGACTGAGAGAGAGAGAGATAGAGAGAGAGAGGAAAATGTCTGACATGCCAGATCTTTTTTAACGGCGCTATATCTGCCTAAAGAGGCCGCTTTCATCATTAACATCTGAAGTGCTTTTATATTTTTTATAAGCATATTTAGACGGTTGACAAAAAAAAACATGGAACACCCAAATCACCACCGCAAGCACTGCTACAGAGGTGGGTGATATTGGGTAGGAGCGATGTTTACATTGCTCTGAAAACCCACACATCAAAGTGATTGATTGACAGAGCTATTTTATAGACAATAATATATAAAGTCCTTTCCCACAAGCTTATTTTGTCTATACATAAAGTAGAGTTTCTGATTTTAAAGGGCAAGTTCACCCAAAAAACAACAACACATATTTTTCCACTTTCCAAACAGTGGTCACAAATTTAATTTAAAGCTATGTTTGATTACTGATTACTATTGGCTTTTTAGTGTTACAAGTTGTGACAGCCTAGAGCCTGTTGTCTTGTGCCTGTGTACTGTTTTTTTTCTTGTGCACTTGCAGCTCTGTGGCTAAGGTAACAACGTAACTGGGAGCACCTAGCCAGTCCTCCCAGTCTACTTAACGCCACCTGCCCAGAGGCCAGTGTGCAGCAATCCCTTCACCCAGCACCAGTATGAGTTCACCTTTGTTTGGTTATTTTCTTTGTTAGACGCACCTCAGCCACAGACTTGCAAGTACACAAGATAAACAACAGTACACAGGCACAAGGCAACAGGCTCTGGGCCGTCACACAAGTATTATAATTTATGTCTGCATGATGTAACAAAGCATTAACCCTAATTGAAAACCCTTTAGAACTGTCAGGGAAGTGAAGTTACTTCTAATTACTGCAGCTATGCATGGACTCCAAAGCATCTTTGTAAATTGGTTAGACTGGTTTAAAAAGCAGCACCAACACAGTGCTGAATTGACTTTCATTAGGTGAGTTTCTTCTTTTTCTAATCATATTGAAAGTTTTTCCCATAATTTTTTGGAGATTGGAAATAAATGGCTGCCTGTTGTCCTTAGGTCTTGAGGCCAGCATTATGTTTCACCCCCTTTACCCTTTGGTCATAACATGCTATCTCCATGCTACCTTTAATTGTAACAATTACCATTCCGCACACTGTTATCTGCAAGCACCAGACATAGGCCTACTTGTGTAATCAAGAAGAGCAACAGACTGCAGTTGTGAAATCTGACCTTCTGTCCAACCAGTGCATTGGTATTACCCCTAATTATCACAAAGAGCTTTAAAGAAACACAGACGTGCTAGTCAACCTACATGTTAAAGGACCACAGCGCAGTTTTACTGTATCTCAATCAATTTCCCATCGACTAATAAAAGACAACATACACCAGTAAAATTAGTGACTATTGTCATATATTTCTTTCCCCATAAGCCTTTATCTGATCAGACAGTCAGAGGATGAGGAATAGTAAAAAAAAAAAAAGAAAAAAAGGTTTCCCGGTTTTAAAATCTTACTTCATCTCCCCTTTTACTTATCTAGTAAAGAGAACAGGTCTTGGGGCTAAAATGAGTCTTTCTTGCTGCCATTTGGCCAGTGCTTGCATCATCAGTTGTAGGACTTTGGGTGGTTAACAGAGCCTGCCAACGAAATACAGAGTATTGCAAGTAGTGCGGTGGAGTATAAAGGCATGTCATAATATGACAAAAGCAGATATATGGTTGAAAAACTGTGAAGTGGTTCCTTAAATGATGAGAAGAGTTACCTATTCTCTATATTCTGTGTCCTTGGCAAATCATTTGATCCAAAGCACCATGCTAACATGTAGCCTTTCGTTAACACTATTTCATGTATAAAAGAGAACATGAACTTTAACACACAAATGAAAGCTAATTCAAAATTTTAGTTGCACAAATCAAAAGGAAGGTAGAAACTATTTTGTTATTGAAAAAGATAAAGATGACCAGATTGAAAACTGAAACTTAATTAGACACAGATAGCAGTGCAGCAGTTCTTTTTGAGTCAACCCCTTCCAACTTTAGTTTTATGAGCAAAGCTGTAGTGCATAAGAAAGGAAGTGGTGCTGCTAGTTTGTTTAATCATTTCTTCCAATGCAAGCAGATGTCTTGTGGGAATTCTGCTTCTTTTGAAAAAGAAGAGCACCATGGAGAAATGCCACGCTGGTAAATATTGAAAAATGAGAGTGCAGAAAAGCTGAACACAGGTGGCTAAAGACAAATCTCCAGCTTCATTATGACATCAAAAAAGAGTGACTTTGCATATGTGAAGCTTTGAATCCTTTGTTGTTGAAAGGTGCTATACAACGGAAATTGCCGTGTCTAGATGCTATTTCATGAATCCAAGGTTAAACCTATTATTACACGAAAATAACTGGTTACGTAAGGGGGTTTCTGATCTGCTTCTACATTATGAACTATCCAGACCTTTCAGGTCCTCTGGGACAGGTCTGCTTACTGTCCCCAGAGTAAAAAGTAAACACAGAGAAGCAGCAAATATCTGGAACAAACTCCCAGAAAACTTGACGTCTGCTTCAATTTTCAGCTCTTTTAAATCGGTGTTTAAAACTTTTCTGTTTGCTACTGACAAATCACATTTCATATCATTCATTGCACTGTACTTCTTACTCTCTTCTTTTAGCTGTTTTATTTCATCTATTTTTTAAATTCTATTTCATTTTTTGTTTTATTTTAAATCCTATTTAAATGTGTCTTTTGATATTGTGTGTATTTCTGAATGCTTTTCATGTCATATGTAAAGCACTTTTATTTCCCTTGCTGTTGAAAGGTGCTATAGCCTACAAAGAAACGAGCCCTGCTTGGATACTACATCTTGAATCCAAGGTTAAACCTCTTATTACAAACTGGGTAAATGGGTTTGTAAATGTTTTCACCTTGAAACCGTTAGCCTTCAACATGCACTATATCCAGACTTTCAAAATTATTATGTCACATATTACACTTTCTGCATGAAAGACTCTGCTGAACTCTTACATTAACAGACAGAAGAAGCTTTACTTTAGAATATTCTGCACCCACCTCATATGCCTATTAACAATGTTTCAATGCTTATTAGTGCACAAGCCAATCACTGAATAAATTCAGCATGTATTTTCAGTCATGATTCATTAGTCGCGCTGCAACACATTTGATAATCGCCTCACTATCACATAAAAGGCTGTTAGAAAAGCTTTATGTAAATGTCAGTCAGTACATTTCAGCACAGTGATCAAAATGGGTGAATGGTTTTTACAGACTTCCTCACTGTGTTGTTGCATCAGACGCATCATTCATTTCCAGTGAAGCACTGCGTTTCTTTAGTTTTACCTCATCCTTAGCAGTTGTTGTACATTTGTGTCAAACATGGGATTATATATCAAATTCAATGTATACATTTGAGCAGATATATTAAAATATCCAATATCATGCATGTGATTAGAGGACTCTTAACGCTTTAACTTTTACATTCCACTCAAGTAAGACTTATTAGCGTCCACTTTCCGAGTGATTTCAGCTAGGTGTTACTTTTTGTTCCACATTAAAACTCAGAAAGGGGTCTAGCTGGCGTAAGTCTTGCTTTGCCAGACCCTCCACCAAAGCGCTGGAGGAGGGTCTGGCTACTCCACATAGCATTCGGGGACGGGAGGAAAACGTGCTGTGGTTTATTGGCATTTCTTTAAACCAATCAAAGTCGTCTTGGACAGAGAAAAGCTGCAGTGCCGCTGCAAAATAGGCTCGGGAAGGAACTTGTTTGGGTGGAACATGTATTCGTTCAAAAGTTGTTTTAGTCATGCAACAGAAAATTCAGATTGGACAGATACTCTAGCTAGCTGTCTGGATTTACCCTGCAAAGATCTGAGGAGCAGTTAACCATAGTCCTCAGAAATCGACCGGAGTTTAAAATGCCAACACAAAGGAAGCCCAAGGCAACGGATATCCAGCCTAAATGAGTGAAATCCGGCGGGCAATCCCGGAAGTGGAACGTCAAGGATATAGACTAAGCTAGCGTTAGCTGTCTGTCCTTCATGTGTCCAATTGTGGTGATGGAAAATGATCAGACAACAAAGCCTTGTACTTTAACACAGGAGGCCGCTGTTCGTTTCTCGTTTCCAACCAACAGTCAACGTTGGTTTCTTTTAATCATGACCACAATCGTTCCCAAACCTTAACCAAGTGTGTACTATTGTAATCATGACGACAAAGCTCTCCTAAACTTAGGGAAGTAGTCTCTTTAACCCAAACTATTATCTTTCCCTAACTATGTATGTGTATTTTGTGCCTTATCCTAACAAAACCTTACCCATAAAGTTGTTACATTATGAAACAGTTTTTTTTACAGTGATTTGTAAAGTTTTTGACGGCACAGGCAACTGATATTTTGTCATGAAATTTGGAGGACGTGTGAAAAAATACTCACAGCAACAGGTGGTCCTCCATAAGCAACACTGTGAGCTACATCATGATTTGAGAAATGACGCAGAGTAACATAGTCACAGAGTTTTGCTGGGAGTGTCCAAACAATTGGGACTAAGCAACAGCTAACAACAATCAGTCTGATATAGATTTGGTAGAGATCTACAATTTCCTCTGTGGCACCATTGTATTTTTTCTCAGTTAAAAATGCACAGACCACAATAAAGAGTCAGAAACCAGCTTACAGCTTACTTGTAAGACTTGAAAGGTTAACAAAATACCTTCAAAATGTTTTGGCCCAGGATGCACCATCCACCAGAGGAAAAGATCTCTGGTGTACCAGCTACTAAAACAGAGCCTAACAGAAGCCTGGCTGCCTCAGGCAAACTGTGGCTACCCTGCTTCATCACAACAAACAATTTACAACAGATCAGACTGAGTTGCAGGTGATTTGGTTTTTGCTTTTGCTTTCCCTTATGCTGTCAGTCAGCTAAATCTAGAAGTTCACGGTGAGCTATAAAGTTCTCCAAAGTCATTGGTTCCTTATGCTTCTGATAAGCTGTAATCAAGAGTAATGGAGTGACACATGTAAGTATAGTTTTGCTGAAGTATATTTGTCAAAGCCTGTATAACAAATATTATCTAATGAATAGTATCAACTAAGAATCAACAATGCAGCTAAAGCCTGTCTCTGCTGTTGCTATTCAGCACCTGTTTACCTGCGTTTGTACAGTTTATTATAAGTAAGAGTAGCCTTTAACATGGCCACTGGTTGGTCTTATTTATTGCATCAAAGTCTATAAATAACAGCAGAAATATACCAAATGTTCTGATGCTGGTGGCTGATTTAACACAGTATGTGTTGTTTTTTGTTAACTAAATTCTGACACATTCAGAGCACTTTGCACTCTAAAAATGTTGTGAAAATCGAGTCATCGCGAACAAAGAAAAACGCCTTACTCTCCCATGACCTCGGCTAAAAAAGAACGTAATTTCAGTTTTTACTACCTTCAATTATTAGGACACATAGATCCAGAGAGATGGGACATTAACCCCTACTGTGTGCATATGTGTGTGAATACGTTTGTGTGACTATAAAATGCTTGCTTATACTGTGTGTGTGTGTGTGTGTGTGTGTGTGTGTGTGTGTGTGTGTGTGTGTGTGTGTGTGTGTGTGTGTGTGTGTGTGTGTGGTGTGTGGTTTGTGTGTGTGTGTGTGTGTTGTGTGTGTAAATAGACAAAGATCCCTGAGGACAAATGATGAGGAGATGATATCTTGTGAAGTGTGCCCTTTAAAAATAGCAGGGTCGCTGTCAACTTTACTCAGCTTTCTGTTTCTGTGTGTGTGTGTGTTTGTGTGTGCGTGTACGCCCCTACATGCCACCATGATCTATGTGTGCACTATTGTGTGTGTTTGGAGCACAACCCTTCCTCCACTGTGTGTGTGTGTGTGTGTGTGTGTGTGTGTGTGTGTGTGTGTGTGTGTGTGTGTGTGTGTGTGTGTGTGTGTGGACAAGTAACAGCTATTAGGATCTGTCGTCATGCATGACTGAGCTCTACATGACCTGTGTGTTGTGTGTGTGTGTGTGTGTGTTGTTGTTGTTGTGTGTGTGTGTGTGTGTGTGTGTGTGTGTGTGTGTGTGTGTGTGTGTGTGTGTGTGTGTGTGTGTGTGTGTGTGTGTGTGTGTGTGTGTGTGTGTGTGTGCACAAATAAATTTGTGTCTGCATAGAGGTATGAGGTGCATTTAACCAGAGCTCCTATGACGGAACATGGTAATGTGAAATAACGCCTCAGGGTGACACACAGAGAGAGAGAGAGAGAGAAAGAGAGAGAGAAAGAGGGGGTTGGGGGGTAATAAAAGAGGAAGATGATGAAACAAAGGAGCAGTATAAAACAAATATCAACATTTACAGTATTTAACATTTACCATTTCACTATTACCATATTATAATCTTGTATTTTCGGGAACTAAGTAAACATGCGTGTTTTGCTGACCTAATATTCAGACTGAATGGCCATTTAGTTACCCCGTCTTTATTCAGTGTTCTTGTTTGCTACATTTTGTGGATGCAGGAGATGATTTTGCCCTCACATGTTACAACTGACTGATGGATTCAACTGCTCTCATATAATGTCAACACTAAAGGCCTCAGTATGCTATAGCAAAGCGCTTTTCTGGACTTTTGGGGACTCTTACAGTGTCTTGGAATCCCTTATCAATGTTCAAATAAAGAGAGTTGAGGTTCCCACAACTTTTTTAACTTTCTGAAAGACACAATTTTGACAATCAAAAGAAAAAAAACACAGGAGTCCGGTTGAACCTGGCTCAACTTTTGTTAACTGTTTAATGAAGATAAAATGACTGCCGCCATGACAAATTTCCAGAATAGCAAAATCCTGTTTGTGAGCATTATAAACTGCTGTGCAATGTTTTGGGTTTCTGATAAACCTTCAAACTCCATTACCAAACTGAATTTTGTACCTGGTGCAACATACCAAGCGCAGCCCCTTGCATTCTTTAAATGCAAAGCTGTTTTCAGAAAATGTACCTTTTGTAAAAAATTCACAATGAGGTGTCATGATAAAGGAAAAGAATAGGTTAGGTAAACTCAAAGATTTCCACGTCAGGCTGTGTCTAAACAAGATTAAGCATTTTCACAGCAGCTCTTTCAACGTATAGCACACAGGTGTAATTAATAACACTGACGATGGCTGCATTTCATTTAGATGATCTAGTTCCAGTGCCCTGGTATCATGCATGCTTGCAAATGAACACCTTTGCTTCAAATGCTGAGACATATCAAAATGTTTGAGAAGTGGGCATCGATTCAGAGGCTACTGCTTTGGCTGGATGAAAAATTGTATTGGAAACATTTGACTTGATGGTGGCGTTAGATGAAAAGTTAAAGGTCCAATATGTAATATATTTACTGTAATAAATCCAAAAATGACCCCAATGCGTCATCAGATATTAAGGAAACATGCTAAGTTGAAATACTATCATTTCTGACAACAATGCTAATGCCAGTATTTTCTCCTTCTGAAATTTCCGTTCCGTGACGGAATTTCTGTTTGTGTTTTGGCCTGTGTGTTGTTATCAACTGCCCAGTTTGACAGCCAGGCCGGGTTGCCAGATATACCTGTTAAAACATAAACCCAGCGCGCTACAGCTGTAACGTTATTACAGCCATGAAAGCAGCAAACAAACAAACGGGAACAACGTGGATAAATTCTACCCGACCAATAAAAAACCCTGGCATGTTTCTAACAGTTGCGTGACC
Source organism: Perca fluviatilis (assembly GCF_010015445.1). Lineage (NCBI taxonomy): Eukaryota > Metazoa > Chordata > Actinopteri > Perciformes > Percidae > Perca > Perca fluviatilis. Next base: position 8,010,118 of record NC_053130.1, on the reverse strand, counting down.
AGAGACGTTACAAACCCCGGGTAAATATTGGAAATGTATTTGAAAGATGGAGACAGCTTAGAGCCCAAAAGGACGCCGAGTTGGCTAATTTCCTCCTGAACAGGTAAGCATTAGCTTCAGGCTAATTTATCACGGCTACAAGGGACGGGCATTTTATGTCGTTTCAACATTTGTGTACTCACATTGAATTATATAGCTAGAGTACAAGAGTTGGTTACTCACAAAAACGAATTGAGACACAGCCAGTAAAGTGATCTGGACTGGTCCTGGCTAACGCCGCTTTGCTAACCCTGCTAACGTTACCGGAGGACCAGGCAAGCGGGCCACGGCTGTTAACAACGTGTAGCCTGTTCAGAGGCCGTAGCCATTAAACGGTGAGTTAGTTTAAGCCAAGAGAGGGGGGCTTTAAATCGGGAAGAGAGGACCGTGAGTTTGCAGTGTGTTTAGCATTTCCTACCGTAATTCTAAGCCTAGGAAGTGTGTCTGTCTGTCGAGTGGAGATGACGGCGAGGTTGTTGTGTTTTTAGCGGTTCCTACCATAATTCTAAGCCGAAAGTGGGTGTGTGTGTGTGGGGGGGGGGGCGAGGGGGGGGGGGGGGGGTTTTTTTGGTGTTTATAAAAAAAGCAATTAAGGGTGTTTTTTTGGGTGTGGGGTGGGGTAATGTCTGGTTGTGGAGACAAGCGTCTAGCAACATTGTTGTGGATGCTGTTGTCTCAGCCTGGCAACCTCCGTAAACTTAGGAGGAGGGGGCGGAGGAGACGACTCTCTCCAGTATTTTGAATTTGTACTGCAGTAACTATTTTAAACACTAGCTGTCAGTATTACATATTGCACCTTTAATTTAAGAGAACAGCTAAATTAATACAATTTATCCTGAGGGGACAATGGATGTGCATATGAAATATCATGGCAATCCATTCAATAGTTGTGACATTTTATAAAAAAAAACACAAATGTCAACCTCATGGTGGCGCTAGAGGAAAGGTTAGGGCATCACTAAAATCAGCAGGCTTCACCCTCTGGGAACCATGAATGAGCATTCAAAATTGCATTGCAATACATCAAATAGTTATTGAGATATTTAAGTCTAGACCAAAGTGGTGGACTGACAGATCAATATTTGCCATCCATTCCATTAGCATGGCTAAAAATCTGTTTGTATTACACTTAGGCAGATGAATGCAGTCTAAAAGGAAATTTTTATTAGAAAAGAGTATAGTAGTTGTAGAACATTTGAGAGAAATATGGAGGTAGAGAAGAAGTAAGTAGGGGAGGTAAGAAAAGGAGGGAGGCGCTGAAGGATAGAGGAAACTCTCTCTGTTAGTCATACACACACACACACACACACACACACACACACATACACACAATTAATATGCAACGCCCCGATTAAAATCCAGAGATACGAAACGACCTACAAAATTCTGCCAAACTGACTGTCCTCCCTGCTGCCTTGTCTTGTTTCACTCCCCCTTCACTCCTTGTCTCTCCCACCTGTCTGTCTCTTATTGCTCCTGTCTTTCATCACTCCCTCCACTCTGTGGCCAAAACCTGTCAGAGGTTGAATCAATGACGAGACGTCTGAGGGTATCTCTGTGTCTCTTTGGATGTGTGTTTCTGAGGTCTGACTGAGATAAAATGTGTGTGTCTTTGCACATTGTGAAAAGAAATCTGTACATATATGTATTTCTTCCTCATTATGGAGACATTTTGTGATTGTGTGGTTTAATGTGCTCTGGCTTGCTCTCATCTCAGTATTTCATACATCAAAAAGTGTGAAAAAACACGTGTGTGTGTGTGTGTGTGTGTGTGTGTGTGTGTGTGTGTGTGTGTGTGTGTGTGTGTGTGTGTGTGTGTGTGTGTGTGTGTGTGTGTGTGTGTGTTTCTTTGAGGATGCTAACTAGTGGATGCTAAATAATGCAGCGTTCTGCCGAATGCCTCTCCTCCCCAACAACATCCCCATTAGTGATTCAGGGTTTGATAATGTTAATGCTTTTAACACAGTCACTCCTCATTCACATCAAACTGGAGAAAATAGCAGGGCTGGAGAGGCTCGCACATACAGTATACACAAATATGGGCAGAGGCAGAGCCACATACAGACTTGTACCAAACCACAGCGCATACATAGAGAGACAAATACATGCAAAGATACTCACAGAAACTGACAGATACATGCAAACATATAAGCTGGATAAGAAAGAGGTTCAGAAGAGCAGGGCTTTTGATCTTTTTTTTTTATTATTATTTATTAGTCCATACAATCTAATCAAATGGTCTCTTCGCTGTTTTCTCTGTGTGTTTCTGCTGTGCCATTTTTAATTGTTCGTAGCATGTATGTTTGCCAGGACTATCTGAAAAAAGATACACTGAAACACAAGAGACTTTACTGTTAAATAAAAGAAAAAATAAACTAGCTGACCGGCTATCAAAGAGGTTAGAAGAGCTGCGCATGTGACCCGGAAGGTTTTCAAATTGCAGCTAAAGAAGCAGGTTGTCCAATTTCCTGAGCAGTGTAACTCCACTTTTGGTGGGGGGAGGAAACAGATGTGCTTCCTGTGATACACACAATGTTGTCAGCAACTGCTCTTCACCTGCCACTGCTGAGAATCCCCAAGAGGTCATGACAATGAGTGGACAACCTGCAGTAGTTACAAGGATGTGATCCCTCACTGACTTCCCACCCTCAAACAGTGCCAACAAATCAGATACGAAATACAGACACGTGAATCTGCAGGATGACTTTACGACACCAAAACAAACTGTGGTGCAAATGAAGAAAAGAGCGCGGCTGTATCAAGAGAGGTGGATTTGACGCAGAGAGTCATTTTCTACCAGTGGCAAACTATGTTACTGCAATAAAAACATGGCCCAAAAACTTTTTACCTATAGACCTTCCGTTAAAGGAGAATTCCGTGCAATTTTTACGTTAATCTTGATCGCTATAAATATGCGTGTACTTTCGTTTGAAAAACACCCAACACAAATCGGTGCAGGCAACACTTAGTAGCTGCAGCTACATGTACAAGCTTCCACTGAGCTAAAACGGCAGTTGTCAGGGCAAGTTTTAGAGTGCCTTTGTGCCTCTTTTTTTGGGGGGGGGCTTTTTTTTCCTTTATTAACAGTGGATGGACATGAAAGTGGGAGAGAGATGGGGGATGACACGCAGCAAAGGGCAGCAGGTCCGGATTCGAACCTGCGCTGCTGCAGGACTCAGCCAACATGGGCCAAATGCTCTTATTGGGTGAGCTAGAGGCAGCGCCACCTTTGTGCCTCTTAACAGACACCTTGGCATCCTTGCTTCTGATTTCTCCCCGCCTTCGTCACCTTCGTCGCCTTCGTCACCTCCGACTCCCGAAAACAATCCGGTGGTCTGGCTGTGTCCTCCAGAGGACAAGTCATGCCTTCGCGACAAAAACTTGAAGTTTATTACCCCTCAAAAATAGGTAATTGAGCACTGTAGTGGTTATGACCATATCAGTGACTATGTAACTACATGGAAAATTAGAGAAGGCTATCTGTAGTCTCGCGCTGAAGTCCTGGTGTAGCAGGAAAAGGTAAACAGTGTGCAGATCGCTCTGAGAAGCAAGGTCGTGCCTGCTAGCGCAGCTAAGGGAACTACTACACCGATGGACACTGCCAAGCCTCCTACTCACCAACACCAGATCGATCACACACAAAATGGATGAGCTACAAATACACACGGAACTGCTGCGTGATATTTTGGCTGAACACACTTATCACGGACGGCAGCTAACAGCTAACAGCTAGCAGCTAACAGGACGAGCTAGCTACCAGCAGAATCAAGACAGGGTAGGTGAATTAAAACAATGTCTGAGTTGAAAACACATCTTGTTGTCACGTAAGGGCCCTGTTCATGTTGCACAGACATTTTAATTGCATTTTGTGTCTGTTAAGAGGCACAAAGGCACTCTAAAACTTACCCCAACAAATGCCGTTTTTAGCTGAGTGGAAGCTTGTACACGTAGTTGCAGCTACTCTGTGTTGCCTGCACCGATTCGGGTCGGAGTTTTTGAAACGAAGGTACATGCCTATTTATAGCGATCAAGATTAACATAAAAATTGTCTGGAATTCTCCTTTAACTAGGCACCTTGAATGACAAACATGGTCAATTCTTACTCTGTATGAATCATTTTAAATCAAATCTTGCCTTGAAATTCATCATAAAGTCCATGGCCCACTATTTGGCTATGTGTCCTGTTGGCAACACAATTTAGAAGTAAATCAGGTGGAGAAATGAGCTTGTTCAGGATATGTACTGTATGAGTCATTTTTCTTGGAATGAATGGCCCCCTCCTTGGATTACGGTATCAACTGCCATAATACACCAGTGCCTTTCAGAGTTTTTCCTAATGAAAACATTATCTGTGTAACAGAAAACCACAGTTTATAGGAAATGTGGTCATAGTTTGTTTTAAATCACAAGTACTAACAATGATGTTAGATGCCAATCATCCCCCCCCCCACCACCAACCACAACCAAAAAAAAAAACCCCCCCCCCCCCCCCACAAACAAAAAAAACCAAACCCCAACCCCGCTCATGCGTTTTATTCCCCCTTGTTTGAATTTCGGGCCGCGCTCAGCAAACAAGGTGAAAAGAATGAGCTCCCGATTTTAAATACAGAAAAAAGTGACAGAGAAAGACTTTATCTTTTCAAATGACTGAAATTCAAATGAACTCACAGAGCAGAAACAGAAAAATGTGTTCAGTTTAAACTGCCTGAGGCAGAAAGGGAGAAATAAACATGCTCTGCACGCTTCCTTTTGTTATTCCTCCCTCTCTTTTGGTTTGAAAATGGAGCATCTTTAAAGGAATTCTACATCACTGTGACATTTTAGATTTATAGAGAAAACGATATAAATGAAGTATGTTTTCATTGTTTCAGATACAGTATTGTATTATTTAACATCCACACCCAAATTTGAAACGCAATGACTGCTTTGTCTCATTTTAGATTCAGAGATGCTTTGTGTGCGCTCCCTTCTAACTTACTGTTTAACTTATTTATTGTCTTTTTAATCATTTGTCTACAGGCACAGTAATATTATAGTTTCCACTATCGAGGAACCGTGCTGTTGGGATCACTGTATGTCCCTCTTAATTAGAACGTCTTCGAAATGTGTTAAAACTGTAACTTAAACGTAAATAATTTCATTTCCAAGGTCACCTTACTGCGAGGTTTTCTTCGACACCGTTATGCAGCTGTAATACGGAGAGCATCAAGGTTAAACCGTTTTGATGTTTTCAGTAGGTGATCTCCCTCTCTCCGTCTCTCTGGTGATGCAACCTCTCCTCACTCCTTGCCAAACGGTGCTAACTAGTACAGAGACTCTGGGACCGCCTCCCGCATGCCTTTTCCTTTTCTTTTTTTTCCTTCTTTATGAGAGTTTTTTTCTCCTCTGTATGCGATTCAAATGCCCTCCCTAGAAGCACGCGGAGTGCCGAGCAGGCCAAACAAATCTGACTGAGTTGTTTATCACAAGCGCTTGAATGTCAACTTGGCAAAACCTGCAGCTATAGCTGTTGTGAGGGGAGGAATGAGAGTAATTACACAGACTGACAGACATAAACACACACAAAAAGCTTGCAAGAGATGCAACAGTGCAATCAGAGACACAAACACACACACACAGTGTTTTTTTATGATAAATAGACCGAGGCGATGCTTTCATGTTGTCTCTCAGTTTACTGTATGATGAAGCCATTCATTCTCTCTCTACCTTTTTCTCTCTTTACTTAATGCGTCTTTCTTGCATTCTCTTAGCCTTCTTTCTTTCTCTCTCTCTTTCCATCTATTTCCCTTTTTCATCCTCTCTCCCTTTCCCCTTTCCCCTATGTTTCTCACTTTTTGGTTCAATGATTGGAGACTTCAAATTGCCACTGAATTTCATCATGAAACCCCACTCTGCTCCTACTGCCCTTGTTGCCTCCTGCCAAACACACAGCGATATGCTAGCACACACGCAAGCTCATGCTAACATGCCACCAGAACCTTTTTATTCAGGGTTTCTATCAACACACCCATGTCAAAAAACGGCTATAGAAAAAGGGGCTCTAAAAGAGAAACAACAAAAAGAAAACTGGAAGTTTCTTATTTGCTAAGAGCGAAGAAAATATTTATTGAAGCGTCTGATGCACACAAATCCATAAAAGCACACAGAGCAGAGGAGGGAGATAAAAATGACTGCAAAAGAACATTCAAATAGGCAGGCAATGTGTTTCGAGCTCAGTGCTCTCCCTCCGGCTGCAGCTAACCACTTTTCACCCAAACATGCATATATTCAACCAAATTGACATGCAGGTACAATCACTAAATACTCCTGGATGGTCCTCTGGGTTTCAGAATAGTATTTCAAAATATCACACCCATTCATTCTTATATCACCAGCCAAATGCAAGTAAAGAAAGATATTTCATTGAAATACAAATCTATCTTTTTAGTCACTTCTTGCTTTGACTAATTCAGGCACAACTTTGATTCATCCGTTTGCCAATTCTCATCAACTGGCAGGTATTTCCAGTGAAAAAATCCTTGTGATGAGTGTTACACCTCCAAAGGTGGGTTGTCTAAACAGAGGATCAGAGTTACCATGAGCAGTCATATCTGTGGCTAAATGAGTCACTTCACTCCAGTTTTTATGCACAGAACAATCTGGATCTCCTGGTCAAATCAACGCTGGGGGTCCACAGGGGACAATATTCAAGTCGTGGCATGAATACTTGATAACTCCATGGATGCAATGCCAAAATGTTATATTTTACTAGGCATTTTAGACAATTATACAATATTATTATTATTATTTAATTTTTGTTTGTTTGCTGTTGTTTTTTTTGCGGGGGGGGGGGTTTATATTGCAAAACCTAAATATATATCACATAAAACATCAGTTGAATTACAATGTATGTGTGAATGTGACTTTTGTGGCCATCCGCCTCTTAAGAATATTAGATATCTCTAGTGTGCAAATGTGATGTTTTGATCCAGTGGTAGTACTAACAAGAAGGGTTTATCCTCTTGGGAGCATAAATGTACTAAATGTAATGCAATCTGCACTTCACCGTTTGGTGTTTGTTTTGTACAAAATGGCTAATTTGGGGACCTGGAGGAAAGGGCAGGTTATCTCTAAAAACATCAGGAGTTATCTTCTGGGAACAACTTCTATCCACAGCAGATGTTGTGTAAGGCAGGTTGAGTTTCTGAAGCGTCAGACTGACACTGACAGACAAACGTCTCTCAGTCCATGGCCATTAACTGTAAAAAAAATAAATAAAAAACAAACCACAAGGGAGGGGGGGGGGGTTTTTTTTTTTTTTTAAATTTTTTTTTTTTTTTTTTTAATTTAAGGTTTTTTTTTTTTTTCTTCTCAAAAAAAAAAAAGGGGGCCCCCCCCCGGAGCCCACCAGCATATTTTTTTTTTTTTTTTTTTTTTTTTTTTTTTTTCCCACACTGGTCAGCTGGCCTTCAGCTATCTTTAGCACATGTTAGATTTTCACTGAGGATTTCCTACTGCTCGTGTGTGTGTCTGTGTGTTGTGAGTGTGTGTGTGTGTGTGTGTGTGTGTGTGTGTGTGTGTGTGTGTGTGTGGTTGTGTGTGTGTGTGTGTGTGTGTGTGTGTGTGTGTGTGTGTGTGTGTGTGTGAGTGTGGGATTTCTAAAAACGTGAAGGTTCATCCTCTGTGGATCACACATATCTGCAGCTGATTTTGTGACTGTTGAGTGTAAAAAAAAACACTTGAGTAGAGATGGTCATCCAACTTGTTTCTGCAACAGCCAGAGTACTGAAGTGACGTACTTTAAATCATTGTTGTCCAGCTGTGGACAGGTCACAAGTTTCCACTGGCTCAACAGGAATGCAGAGGTTACAGGGTTTCACAGTGCTCTGTGCATGTGTGTGTATTACATGCTGCTACTGTTTCAATAGGAGGAAGTCAGTGTGACCCTGCACAGTTGCAAAAAATAAAAAATAAAAAAAAGAATCCCTGATTTTTTTTGCATTTCACCCTCCTCATGTTACTTTGTTGAGTTGTCATGTACTCACACTTACTGTCCTGTAGGCCATTGTGGGTGATTCATATGAGAAAAATGAGGTTGATGATTCATTCCATTCATTCTAGGTGAGAAGAACGCTGCCTAAAGCAAAGAGCTGGAAGAGACCAAACTTTCCCAGACCAAACAAGGGACACAGATATGGTGGGAAAGCAGAAGCATTAGAAAAGAGGAGAAAACATGCAAAGACAATATCCATCAGATGTTACAAGCTCACATATTGAATGCATTTCTGTATCGGAAATCCGTGCACATCTCTCTCGCTCCTTTTTTGCCACTAAGTTCAACCTTACAATGCTCTCTCTATAGCAGTTTGGTGCACATTGTTTGTCACTGTACAGTACTCACGACATCTATTGAATGTCTGTCCGTCCTGGGAGAGGGATCCCTCTTCAGTTGCTTTTCCTAAGGCTTTTTCCATTTTTCCCCATTAAACCTCACTTGTTGATTTAACTGGGGGCCACTGTAAGTAAGTAAAGTTTAATTTTATTAATATGGGCTGCTGCTGCTGCTGCTGCTGCTGCTGCTGCTGCTTTGTATAAAGTCAAATATTAAGTGTTACTAGTATAAATTTAGAATGTAATTACTAAGATGTGATCCAGTAGTATAATTATTTTATGATTAAATAAAATTACCATGAAAGTGATAAAAATGGCCCTAATACACAATTGAGTGAGGAAAAAAATGCTGTCTGAATAAAAAACTAATTTCTTATCTCACTTTCTCTCTATCTGTCTCTCTCCCTTGTCCTTCAGTGGCCTTGTGACATGCATTACCTCTCTTGTTACTCTCTCGCTTTCTCTCTCTCCACATGTCGGTTTCACATCGCTTGCAGTTTCTCTTCTTTATTCAGGGAACTTGATGAATATAACCAGAAACGCTGAGTTTTTTCTTTCAGTGACTGTATTCCCACACTCTCCCAAATCACCTGATAGAGCAGGATGAAATAGAATTGAATTCAACAGAATACAACAGAATACAATAGAAGACTAGACTTTAATGGATAAAACCGAAATCCATTAAGTGGATGGCAGCTTTCTCTAATAAAATCTCTCTCAATATATTTTCCTGTACAGGTTATTCCGTAATGTAATTCAGCCAGAGGAACAGAGCCAGCCATGCATGACTGACCGGTGGACCAACAGGATTACACAGACAGTAGATTTGGAAGCTCCTTTCAGTTTCACACTGTAAAATCTCTTAAGAACATCTCTGATCTGTCTGAAGTCAGATGCACATTTTTCTCTTAATCCCATCCTTCTTTTCTCTCCTTATGTTAAATTCTGCACCTAATGTTTATTTTTTAGCCAGAGTTAGTGTCATGGCTGCATGATCGTCGGTCTGTATACTACTTTGATCCAGACTGAAAACAGCTGTTGGATAGATTGCCGTAACATTTTCTACAGAAATTCATGTTCCCCAGAGGATGAATCCTTCTGACTTTTGTAGTCCTTAGTTTTCCTCAAGTGCCACCATTTAGGTTGACTTTTTTTTATATAATGAAATATCTCAACAACTATTAGAAGGATTCTCATGAAATTTAGTACATACACTCATGTTCCCTTCAGGGTGAACTGTAATAAAACTTCATCTCCTGACGTTTCATCTAGCACCATCATCAGGTCAAGTTTCAATAGATGTAGATGTGTTCTGTTCCACTATTAGCCTAGAAATCTAGACGCACCCTAGCGGCAGCAAATGTAATTTGCAGCCAGGGTGGTCTAGCAACTCTCCATTGGCTTGCGAGCTGGAAAAACCAAACTCTAGTCAGGCCAATCACATCGTGTATAGAGTCGGTGGGAGGGCTTAACATAATGACAGCAGAGTTGCGACGGTTCCGCGTGAATTCCCTGCTACTTGAAAACAAAGAAGATGGCTCCTGCTGCTGCTGCTGGCGAACAGCGGTCTTTTGAATCGGCTTTGGCCGCGACTCTGGAAGACTTGGAGTTCAGCTTTTCTTTGAGAAAAGAACAAAGAACGGCACTGAAGTCATTCTTTAAAAAGGAAGGTGTGTTCGGAGTTTTGCCGACCGGATACCTTCTTCGTTGCTCTGCCTGGTTGTAGCGCTATCCTATTACGTGCAGAGAGAATCTGAAAGACAACCGTTTATCCCGCCCCTCGGAGTGAGCCCTGCCAACGGTGAGTTCCCAGACCCAACATCTGGATGTGGGTCTGGCTTGTCAGGCTATTCCACTATAGGATGCTCAAATAATGTAAATAATGTCCTAATAATTACTGTCAAAGTAAACACATTAGCTTTACTGACATGGCTTCCTGCCCCCTATAATGGAACAGAGCCGTCGTTAATGTTATTAGTTACACCTATGTTACACCTTTTCCTGCTATGCCAAGCCGAGATGCACGTTTCCTGACTTTCTGTCCCTCGTGACTGTAGGGAGGGTTCTTCTTAAGACTGTCTGATTGTGTAACAAATTCTCTTCAGCTGTAATGATTTACTTTTTTATTTCAGTTAATTATATACTCTCATGTTCACATTATTACTTTTGGCTGACCCTTCCTTTATTTGTTCAGCTCAGCTCGATTTGCTGCTTTGGTATCAGTGGATCATTCTGTTGTATTGTGATTCTCCAAAACTAATAAATACTGATGGACGCTGCCCACACATATGAGTGTCTGGGTGTGTTTGTTGAACTCCTCTGCTCTCTTTCCTCTCCTGATATTCAGCAGTGAGACTCCATTACGTGGACTTTCTGTCCCAAAACAGATTATCTAATTCTGATTCTCTGAACAGATTCACTAAGAGCTGAGGGGGGTGATACAGCTTTCAAGCCAAACTTTTACATGCTACAAATCCTCTTCCTCTCCCTCCCCATTTACACAAATCCTCACCTCTATCTCCTTTTTTGTTCTTTCTCCTCCCACAGTTAATACTTTTAATATACTTTAAAGAGGCTTTGCATTTATGCAGTCATGACAATCCACTGGGGAATTTGTTGTACAAAAAAATTGTAAATATATAACAAACCAGCCATAAAAGTATGAAGCAATCAGAGTTGTAGCTTCAGTTCAGTGGGCTTTTTGTATTTTTAGTTAAATAAGTAGCCTGCAGGCAGGTTTACAGGCTGTGATCTAGTGATATAAAATATGAAGTGGAAAGTTCTCAGAATCTTGTATAATAATAATATACTCAAATGTTTATCTGGTGCACCACAGGGATTACTGCATTCTGAAAGAAGAAAACTGAACTAATATCTTGTGAACTGCCCCAGTTGTACAAAGTTTTAAAAAGAAAAATAGTCCACAAAGTTTCAGCCTTCCTCCTCCTCACAACATCTGTGCGTGTGAAAAACAGCAAAACAACAACCCGAGAGTCCCATCACCAACACCAGAGTTCTGTTATGACAACTACGCACTCTGGCCACGACACTGACCGAGCAGGCACGATTCTATTTGTGTCCAGAGGGTGCGTCCAGATGGAGGTGTGAGAGGTGAAAGGTTGTCTTGTGTTCATGTGTGCTTGTCAAGGTTTGCTGTATTCCAGAAGTAAAAAAGCATCACACGCCTTCAATGTAGGCCTATTTAATAATGAATTTAGGCCAAACTGACTACAGGCAAGAGTGATAGAATTTGTAATAATATAATAGTTTTGTTCTTAAAGTCTGTGCTTTGTTTCGTTTACCATTACTTTCAGTAGCATTTTTTTGTCTTTCCTTTTGATCTTTGGTTTTGACACTGGGTGGGCTTAGTGGGTCCCAAAGGGCATTTAGCAAGTGATTGGCACAGGTCAAGAGTCACCTCTGAACCACCAACCTCACTCGAGTTTCACTTGCCCAAAGCAAACAGAAACATGGAGATGGCAGAGAATTAAATACCTTAGGCAAGTTACCTCTGAAATTTTGATTTTGTATTCTTCTGTTTGCCGTTTTATAAATCAATGTTTCAGTTGATGCGGTTAACATGAAAATAATAGTTCATTTTATGATGAATTGATTAACTTTCTATCTAGCACAATTTGTTGGCTTATGACTAAATACTTGCAAACTAGAGAGAGCTTTATTTGTCAATCCACACAATCCAAAGTGCATGTAGTAAGCAGTTGAAATGTATCTTACTTATTCTTTATACACCCATGGGCGCAGTCTGGGGCTTCGGGGCCTTGCTCAGGAGGCAAACTGGCACCTCTTCAGCTGCCAATCCACTCCTTGGTCTGTATGGGGACTTGAACCAGCAACCCTCTGGTTCCCGAGCTAAGCCGCGACAGACTGAGCTACTGCTGCCCCTAATTAACTAATGACATTCATTGTTTTTAGTTCTAATTAGTAAATGTTGAATGAGTGCTAACAGCTAAACAAAGATGGTGAACATGGTGAGCATTATACCTGCCAAACATCAGCATGTTAGCACTGTCACTGTTAGCATGTTAGCATGCTGATGTTAGCATTTAGCCCAAAGCCTTACTGTTCCTAGGTTCAGTCTCCCAGAGCTGCTAGCATGCTGTAGACCTTTACTGTTGTGGTTTCAGATTTACAGTGTTCACGCTTCTTGGCCCTCAGGTGACATTTCCTAAAGTTTCTCAGGTAGTTTTTTTTTTGTTATCCATGTCGCTGCATTAATTCAAGGCCTGTGCAGAGAGTGTCACCATCCTCAGTCACCACCACCATGAAAAGGTCAGAAAAAGCCTGCAGGTAGAAGACAATGATGTCCAGTCATAAACAAAGAAGACAGTGGGGGGGCTGACATCAGCTTTACCCCAGGCGACAACAGCATCTGGTGTGTTTGTGTGTGTGTGTGTGTGTGTGTGTGTGTGTGTGTGTGTGTGTGTGTGTGTGTGTGTGTGTGTGTGTGTGTGTGTGTGTGTGTGTGTGTGTGTGTTAATCTGAGCAGAGTGTGTGTTTAAAGCGCCATGGGATGATCTGTCCTCATATCCACCACAAGGAGAGAGGAGTGAAGGGGGGTGGGTTTAAGCTTGTTATTAGGAACACCAGTCAGATTTTCTGGAAAGGGACGGGAAATCCCTCTCCGTCTCCGTGATTGTCTCTCAATGTCTCTCTCTGGAATTTGGAATCCGTGCTCCCACTCACCCCATCTCTCTTCCTCCACCCCTCCTAATATTGCAGCATAAGCAGCGTTTTCCAGAAAGCAACAGAAAAATTATTGTGATAGGGTTAAACCAGTGCTAAAAAAACCCTCCCCATCCAAAGGAATGGGATTATAATAAAGTGCTGCACGAGCCGTAAGACCTGCGCTCTGTTTTTCATCATCTATAGACAAGGGATTCATAAAACTACAAGAGTAAAGAGATTTTAGTTAGTTAAAGGACAATTCCAGCTTTTATTTTTGTTCAAGCTTATGAACAATGTGTCTATCACATCATATGCATATTTTTATAATACAACTTGAAAATTTCTGAAAATCTGTAGTGCTGTGCTCAATTTTCTTTTTTTGTCAAAGATACTTTATACTGCAGGTTAGATGTCCCACACCCTATACATTTAAACAAATCAGAGACCTGCAGACTTTTCAAAGTAATGTGTGAAAGTAAGTTTGGCAAAAACAAATTCTTGCAAGCCATTTTTTTGTAATATTTCAGCCCAAATACTACAACCCACAGTGATCCATCAGAGATATACACTCCCAGACTTCTACTCAGCGTTACATTAATGTTACATTTCCTTTTTTTACACAACATTAACATCATGGAAAATCATTTGTAATTGTAACCAATGAGTTGGTGAAATGCGTCATTTATCTTCCAGGTTAATTTTTTTGACAAAACAACACTTGAATGCGCTGGTGCTTCCTTAATCCAAATGTTGTTGCTTCTGTGTTTAGGCACCTGATGAAGCTGCAGACATTTTAACATCCAATCAATAATAATCAATATCAATAATAAAGTAAATGTGTCAGTTCATTTCCAACCGGGGACATTTGTTGCATGTCATACCCCTTGTTTCCTGTCTGACTCTGTACGGTCATCAAATAAAACAAACACTGACTCAGAGGATAAGAGACAACATTAGAAAAAGCTTTGTACAGTATGCCAAATTCCCCCCACTTTATCCTCCAACCATAGAAAGTACAGCACTAAAAAACTACTCAGTTCACTCTTTAGCAATTACAGACACAACAGTGTACATTCTGTCACAACACAAAGTGTTTTTCGATGCTGAAAAAGAGCCTAATTGCTGCTCGGTCACATAAATAAAGGTTAGCAACAAATGAAACAGAGCTACCAGAGCGAGGAGAAGCACCAATGCCAAAAGGCAACATTCACTTGGCATACAAAAGCCTGACGACGAGTTCACCTAGTCGCTATTTTTGGCAAAGCGGCTCACAACAGAGGCGGAAGGATTGGATTTCAGCGCCGAGGCCCAGTGTCTCGGGGCTAGTAGCTCTGGGCTAAAGGCTAATCGGGCACAGGAGACGATCATTCAGGCATGATGAGAAGGTAGACAGTAAAAAAAAACTAAAAGTCAGAGAGAGAGAAACAAGAGCTGGAGGTAGGGATATCTGGTGTACATGGGCACTAGCAGCACACACACCCAGAGGGATAAGGCTTTAGTCAGTGGCCGGAGGCAGCTGTTGTATTTGATGTGTGATTTACAAATTAATCTGCAGTCCTACTCAATATGGATTAATGAGCTATAAATAGCTTTCATTAATCTTCCATAGAAATAATGACATTAAGCATCATTAAGAGGATCTCGGTAGTTAGCATCGTTTGTGTTTTTCTAGACCACTGCCCACTTTGTGTGTGTGTGTGTGTGTGTGTGTGTGTGTGTGTGTGTGTGTGTGTGTGTGTGTGTGTGTGTGTGTGTGTGTGTGTGTGTGTGTGTGTGTGAGAGAGAGAGAGAAGTTTCTCAGATCAGCCACAAAGCATTGGCAAGAACGCCTGTGATAGTTGAGTGTTTGAAGTCTGTTGAAAGTGTTGCTGAAAATGTTAACTGCTGTATGTTCTATCGTGGCATCACAATTAGTGAAGAGTTCAGTCTGTAATTGCTGGTTCAATGTCAATTTTAATGATCTTTAATGGATCATTTCAAACTCGCCGACAAATAAGTGTGTTTAATGTCTGGTATAAAATAGATGTAAAAGAAAATGATGCTTGTATCAAGCATCATTTTCCAGCCAGAACTGTTTAATGTCAATTATTGTTTGTGTTGTTTCTTTGTGAGGACTAATTAGATTTTTTTTACCTTGAGGCTTAGGATTCCCCCCTCACTTCTCTAAAGGTATGTTTGAAGTTTAGGTTTAGAATTAGCATTAGGTTTTGCTAAAGGTTAGGATAAGGCCCGCCAAATGCATCGTGTCAATAAAAATCTTCACAACTATTGTGTAGTATGTGTGTGTGTAATCATACTAGGGAGACAAATGCATTAACCCAAAACACAGTCATATAGTGGGAACCTGGACCTTACCTCCCAACAAAATGTTCAGCCACCAGAGGATAAACCATTTATTTGGGGGATAGAACTCGGTTTTAAGGTTATGATGACCATTTTTGTATCCTGTCTACCATTTCCCATACCTTTCTGTTCTAACATTTGCTGTCACTGCACTGTTACTCCCTCACCAGCCACCAGTTGTCCCAGTTCTTATTACCTGCCTGCAGTGAACACCTGCCCCTAATCCCCCAATCAGCCAGCTAGTATATATATACCAATCTACCAGTAGCTCACATTGTTTGTTGTGTTTCTCACCCTTTGTGTCCAATGTTTGCATGTCTTCCTGCTAATGATGCCAGATGATTTTTGTTTCTGATAACCTTCCCACTCTGTTTTTGGACTTGTTGGCTTTCACTGACTGCTGACCTTTTGCCGACCTTTTTCTGAATTAAGTAAACCAGCTCTTTTTACCTTACCTGTTTACCTTATCTGCCTCCATGTCCTACTTTCAGGCCCATACAGTACCTACCAGATTTGTTCAAAGTTAAGGTTGACACAATCCCTAAAGGTTTGTGTGCAGCTCCAATGTTTGGTTTTCTGTTCAGGTTACAAACAAGTTCTCTGCACAATGTATGGGTTTAGTTAACGATGGCCAGCCCACTGGGTGTAGACCTTTTTCTAACAAACATTTGCACCTGAGTTAATCCAGAGGCCTGTACTACGAAGCAAGATCAACATGGCCTGGATTTCTTTCAGTAATCCGGCTTCACTAACCCTAACAACCGCGGTCCCGGATAACCGGTGTCACGAAGGTGGTTATCAACTAGTTCAATCAACCCAGGTTTGTCCAATCTAGAGACGCGCGCATTCACATAAAAGAGGCTGTGTTTGCGCACCACAACCAATCGCAAACATCTACCAGAGCCGCATGTTATATATAAGAAGAGCAAATTATAATTCTACATAAATATGAAGGACACAGACTCGGTTTTCCAGGGAAAACGCAATACAGTCGCTGCTTCCTAAAACAGGAAGGAAAGCTGGCAAAAAAAAAAATAGCCAACGCTGTAGATGTTTAACCCTTGTGTTGCCCTTCGGGTCCCAGTGACCCGAAGGACAACACAAGGATTATGTACTTCCGTTTACTTTGTTGAGAATTGCTCTCTAAACAAGGGTTAATACAGCACCTTAGTTCTTGTTTGTACAGCATTTTGGTCAGCTTAAACTGTGTCTAGAACTGTGTTCTAGAAATAAACTTTACTTACTTTACAAGAAACAGGGTTTAGAGAGCAATTCTCAACAAAGTAAACAGAAGTACATAATCCTTGTGTTGTCCTTCGGGTCACTGGGACCCAAAGGACAACACAAGGGTTAAATCACAACTCCAATATCACTTCCCCATCAGTCAGGACCAAGATCTGGCATCTGTCTGTCTGTCTCTGTGTATGTGTGTGTGTGTGTGTGTCTCTGTGTGTGTGTGTGTCTCTATGTGTCTCTAATTTACGAGCAAAATATATTTTAGATGGCAAAAATCTAAGAAATGCCATAATTTATCCGGAACTCGCGAAGGAAATGACCAACAAAGGTTACGACAAGTGGGGACGTAAATGGAAGGCGCTCTAACAGTGATACATGTCTCAAAAAAAGAGAGTTGTCTCGCAGCGGTGCCGGAGGGAAAATATAAGGCAAGTTCCACCTTTTAGATGAGCTGGATCAGATCCTCGGCCAAAGGCCCATCGGAGCTTCCTTGGCTTCTAATATTAACAACAACTACTTTTGTCTAGCAGAACTTTGTTCGCAAAAGTTTGCTTGAATGTTGTGCGATTCAGTGCAAAAATGAATGGAAACACCTTAAAATGTCTCAAATCAATTCGATATACCAATTTAATCGCAAAACAGCATGTGACGTCATTACGCACAAGTTTTTATTCGCTTTAAAGCTGCTGGATGGAAACACACTTTCACCAGCTTCATTCGCATGAGTTTTTTTACCGAACTTCAAATAATTTGATTGACAAGTGGATGGAAACTTAGCTATTCATGCAAAATAGCAGCTCTAGGAAAAGACTCTGCTCTTTGATGTTGCCTTTTTGATGAGTCACTGACACTTAACCTGACTTGTCATTGTTCTTTTAGATGACTAAATAAAATAAAAAACTATTAGACTCCAGTGTATATGCGCTGGATATACCTCAATATAACATTACATTATTATTTTTTTGGCCGGTTATGTGTGGACTTTTGAAATGCACACCACCATAAATGACCCACATCACTGACAGCAAAGATGTTTTAGCTTGAAACACTGAGATAGAAGCAGTGAGGAGGAAGAGACGATTGGATAAAAAGAAAGAGAGAAAAATAAAAAGCAAAACAGAGGACCACTTAAATGCAGATGTCAGTGTGCTGTAAAGTATATGGTCATGACAAGTACATGAGAAACACATTTGTCCACACCCGAGTACACACACTTTCACTTTATGCTCTCATGTTTCCAGTAAATATCTCTCTCTCTCTCTCTCTCTCCTCTCTCTCTCTCTCTCTCTCTCTCTCTCTGTGTCACACACACAATGTTGTTCCAGCTGTGCCATATAACATAAAGAAAAACACACACAGCACACACACATGCCACTGAAACACAAAGAAGTCACAGCGTCCGTTTCCTCTAAAATACAGGGTAATCCCTTTGTAATTTTCATATGTGTGTGCATGCATCCAAAAGCCAGAATATAGAAATTAAAGAAGGTCAGATAAAGTGTCTCAGATGAACAAGTAGAAGAGACGAAGAAAGATGAAAGAAAGTGAGTGTGTGTGTGTGTGTGTGCGTGCATGCGTGTGTGTGTGTGTGTGTGTGTGTGTGTGTGTGTGTGTGTGTGTGTGTGTGTGTGTGTGTGTGTGTGTGTGTGTGTGTGTGTGTGTGTGTGTATGTGTGTGTGTGTGTGTGTGTATTTAAGGTCTGATGTTAATAGGTCTCATTATAAACAACCTCTAATCAGTAAAAATAGCAATGTAGGTCAGTGTTTAGTCTACACACACATGCATGTAGTATGACACACATTCTTTATGTTTCACAGGATCATTACATTTCAAGGCACATATGTGTGTGTGATTACATGGTGCAGGGGTCTCTGAGGCCACTAAAGCCCCATGGTCATATAGGGGCCTCCACACACACACACACACACAAACACATTTGGAGTGAGGTCATTGGAGAAAGAGTGACAGCTTCAGGAAATGAAACACACCTCAGATTACATT
Organism: Perca fluviatilis; assembly: GCF_010015445.1. NCBI lineage: Eukaryota > Metazoa > Chordata > Actinopteri > Perciformes > Percidae > Perca > Perca fluviatilis. The sequence goes on along the minus strand of NC_053130.1, from coordinate 7,991,443 downwards.
TACATTACATTTAAAACATGTGGCTTCGCATGACTCGCCCTCACCATCAGAGCGTGTGTTTCTCGATTGAAACCTTTCCTTCTTCTCTCGGTCACTTTAAACACAAACAGCAGAGTGTGAAATGGCTCTCGGGGAACACCCAGGACTTTCTCTCCGGGTTTAATTCTACAATTCTTTATCATTATTTGTGCAGTTTCTGTAGTTTTACCTCTTCACAGTCCTGCTGTTATTGTCTGCACACACTCAGCATATCAAGGCTTTTTTTCCTCCCTTAAGAAGAAGCCATCTGTTTCTGTTTAATATTAAAATCAAGTTTCAGAGTTAAGTAAACCACCATAGTAAACACACAAGTTTCTGTTGAGTGTTTGCATGCATCGAGTTGCTCTGTGATTTCTGTCAATCACTCAACATTACAAAAGGAGTTCTCCACCAGGAAATCATCTTTAAAAAATGGATTTTGCTTCACAATCTGTATTGTTACATCAATGCAGTGTTTGAACTGAAAAGGTGTCTGCACAGCATGCAGCCTTAAAGCTTTAGTGCGTAACCTTTTGATAATAATGAACGTCCGTTACATTCAAGCTATTGCCAAATGAGTTGCTACAAAGCTAATTAAGACTATCAGCTCAACACAACTCTCTCTGGATTTCTCAGTTTGGCTATGTTCAGAAACTGGTGTCATTTTCACTTGCAAAACATTGAGTGATGACCTCATCTCAAGAGTCTATGTTTGTTAATCCTCCGTGTCCTCCTTGGTTACTTGCAACTGCATGGAGGAGGGGTGGTGGTGATGTGCGATCACGGAAGGCTTGTATCATGTGGACGCACCGACAGTTTTGTTGTCATTACTTAAAATTCAGACAGAAACTATGCACTACAGCTTTAAGAGCCACTTTAAAAGGAGTAGGCAAGACAACTCTCACCACTGATCATGTCAGCAGATATTGTCTCTCCAAAATCTGCTGTCCAAAATCAAAGTCACACATCACATCGCAAACAATGGGAGAAGAGCAGCACCTGTGTGCCTCCTCTTTGGGCTTGTAAGAAAGAAAAAATGAAAGATCTGAATCTGAGAGGATACCAACATTCTTAACATTCATCAATTTGTGGTGGTATGCAGACAGAACTTAAGGCACACAGGTTGGGAAAAAACAGAAAAGGTTTCTACATACTTTACAGAGTCCTACAATAATTCAAACACTGCCTTTTCATTTAGAATGATGCTCCACCCTGCCTGGGATTAGTTTTAGATGACAGTGGTTAAAATGGATTCCAATAATGACAAACTTCCATACTGGAGAAAGTATCAAAACCACTCATACAGCATAATCCACTCCTCCGCCAGTCATCCGCATGTTCTTGTACATTTTTGCTGGAATTTGGCTAAATGCATGCTTTCATCTTGGTTTACATGCATGACCCTGCAGCTCAGTCACTGATTGTATTGTAAACTACACACAGACAGATGTAAATGGGCCATACTGACTCTAAATGACAACAAGATTCTTCTTTGAAACAAGCAAAATAATTGCCTGTCTTGACCACAAAACTCATCGTAAATCATCCCTGGAGTTACCGACTGATTTACAAAACAGTAACATTATAGTTTTTTAAACACTGGCAGAAATCATCAGATAACAGCTTACTTACAAAATGGATTTGAAGGGTTTTGGAATGAAGCCCTTCAGCTATGGTTATGGCTATTTCCAACACAGAGTCTGGGCTCAGATCCAACATGTTTGTCTTTTTTTTTTTATAACCTAATTTGAACAGACACATTTATATTCAGGTAAGTGAGGGCTGGCACGTGCAGCCTGGATGGCTTCCAATCTTGTTATACTTTATTAAATAAACATTTAAATGTGTACCTTACACTCTACTGTATCTCTCTCCTTCTGTCCCTCTCCATCTCTCTTTCTCTCCCTCTCTTTCTCAGACATCAATATGAACCCTACCTACAGCTGATTATTTGCTACATTCCTATCTAGCTGAATGCACATTAAGAGCACTGAGATGCACATTCCTTTAACATGCTTTGCCCGAGAACTCCTTGACAGCTACTTGTGTGGGAGCAGAGAACATTTAGTATTTATTCTAAATGGCTGACGCCTACAACAGCAGAGTGAGAATAAACCACCAGGTGATCTGTATGTTAAACTAGGAATTGCTTTAAGTCAAGTGGGAGGAAATGGGAGTCTGAAACCTTTGAATGTTTAAGCCTTTTAGAGTAAACAGCAACCTTTCCTGAGACAAATCTGACTTGTGTTTTTTCAACATGTAAATTAAGTGTGCTGCAGCAAAGCGAGTTTATCAGCGTAAACTGTGAAGGATGAGGCTGAACACGACTACAAGAAACAACACGGCCCATTAGAAAAGACGTGAAAATCATAAAGGAGGGAAGTAGCAATATGTTGAAGTGTGTGTGTGTGTGTGTGTGTGTGTGTGTGCGCGCGTGCGTGCGTGCGTGAGAAGGGGAGAGGATTATCGACACACAGCTAATCTCTTTATTCCACTCAAATCTACATTGCCTCAAAAAAAAAAAAAAAAACACTTCCTAACACCCTTAGAGTGCCTACACATGCACACACCAGTCCATGATGAAGGAAACACAAATGGCTACTTACACACACAAGCAGACCACAAAGGCAAAGAAACAAACAACAAACATACATGCCTTGATATACTGTAGGTGGACCATAGTTCGGTGGTTTGGATGATGATGATTGTTTGCATGGCTTCCTTCTCCTCGCTGTTCGTGCTCCTGTTGTGTGCTGCTTTGTTATTTTGGCACAAATCTGTCTTCTTACCTTACCTGTACGCTTAAGGTTGTTCGCTGTCATGGTTACAAGAAAAGTTTGTAAGAGATGAGACATGAACTGTGTTCTCTGAAGTCAATAGCATGTTTTACTGACACCCAAAGGTGCATTCAGGTTGGAAGTAAAGCATTTTTTTTTCCTTTCCTCAATGACTGTAGAAACATTAGCTGTTGCTAGCTACTAGCATCATACATGTCCAAGCCAAATCCAAAGGGATTTAGTGTTGCACTTTCATAAAGTTGATGGACTTACAAGAGACAGATCTTAAGAGATGGAGGTGACCTGACTTTTAGTGCCTAGAATGGGTTAAGATTTCCCATAATAATTTATTATTAATAATGCAGCTCTATAGCATCTTTTATTTCCTGATGGCATCAGGGTTATTTTCTCAGCACATTTTGCAATGGCTTCCACAGATTGAGTCATGCTCCTCATTACAAATGAACTGAACTTCATGTGTAAAATCAGCGGACTGCCCCTTTTGCTTTATATGCAAAGAATATAAGACTAAAAATTAAATGTTGCCTCACATTCAGTGTGAACACATCTTAAGAGGATTTTGCAACACTATAACGACATCGTGCTAATTCTGCCGTTGCTAATTAGACAAGTCAGTTATTATTCGCACAATCACAAGAGGCTGCATGTCTGGAAAACATTAGAACAGGTTTGTTAAGTGTTGGAACAAATGAATAATGCAGTCCTTCTTCTAATGAAGACATTTAGTCTGCTATAACGATTGTGCTTGGCTTTAGATCCACAAAATTATAAATGTGTGTCATTTTAAAGATGCTTAATTTGCATTCATGTTCTTGCCTCACTGTCTTCGTCTAACTGAGTGAAGGGCATTTAGCCAGCATTCAAACCCCTTCAGTGAGAAGACACATTTGGCTTTTTTCACTGAAAGCTGCCTGCAAATAGTTTGGCAGGGTGGCGGTAAATGTGGGGGATTGTGTCATGTCAGCCGCTCAACCTTGATGAAATACTTTTTTCTAGGTTAAAAAGATTTTGTTACGTAAAAATGGATTCTCCTAAATCTTGTGCATGCATGCTTGCGTGTGTGCGCGTGTGTTTGTGTAAGCAGGCCCTCAGCTCAGTCTCCGCCTGCCTGCGGCCTCCAAATCACTTAAACCGTCCCTGTGCTTCGACACCTGAGACACCAATGCTGATCCTGTTTATGTGAACAAGATTAGAGATATACTGGGTCACGGCACCAGACATGACTTATTGAATTCCTAATATCAAATTAAAAAGTATAGGCTACACTACAACGCGAACATAAATCATCTCAAAACACTCTCTCTCTCTCTCTCCCAGAAAGTCCAGATTATGTATCATGACTCCCTTTGATAATCAAACTGTAATTATCAACCTCCAGTTGTATTGTCTAATCTGACACTTCACATCACAGCATATGCATATGCATATGCACAATCACACTCATGAACACAGAAATTCTTTATTTTTTAATGCATTTTAACACCCACCTCCCCCTCTTTCTCTCACACACAAACATCCTCTTACAAGGATTTTTCATCGACTACACGCCTTCTCTGAACACGTACCTGAGACCGATAATGAAACTAAAGTCTAAATCTCTGTCAGAATGTATAGCTGGTAATAATATTAAGTATTATGTCTTTCTTATCACACGTTCCATATCCTTTTATTACAGCATTATTTCATTATATCTTGGGCTTTGTTCCAACACCACTTGTGATTATGATTTACAAATTGTAATTTAGCCTTTTCTCTATAATGAAAAAGGCTGAACTGTCAAATGGAAAGAAGGTAAATTTGCACATTCCATTTGTTGTTACCTAACGATGACTAATGAGTAATTGAAACGTGAGCGCATTCAGGCTCTTCAGTTACAAACAATTGTGTTCTTTTTTGCAACCTGTGCTACATACCGGTCAGTCTGCCCATTACATAGGCTGCTCCCATAAAATAAGCGACATATAAAGCAAATAATGAAAGAAATGAAACCAACATCAGTTTAAATGTTTACTGTCTCAGCTTCTGTCACTGTGTACACATTTTGTCAGGTGAGATTTGCACAAAACTGCAAAGCAATTTCAAATTAAATGAATGTTCTATATGCATGTTGATTTGTTTGATTCTTTTTAGTTTTTCTTTGTGCAATTTTGCCTCAATCAGCAGGCCACTAAACTCTCTGCAGCAGCAGGTTCATTTTCTATCCCCATGCTGCCCCCTCCTGGAGAAGAGTCTGTCATTACAACCTGAGGCTGAGTCAATCTGTGCCCACTATTTTGTTTCAAAAATAAATTTAAGTTTCTCGTTACAATTTCTCTGCTTTTGTGTTAGTAATGACTTTGTGTAAACTTTATTAAGTACAAAGGTGTTTTGTGAAATGCACATTTTAAATACAATACATACTGTAATAATAAAGTCCTTTAAAGATTAGGTAATAATACTGTTTTTGCCACAAAATCTAATCATTTCAGGGTTTTTTTATAATCTATAAATCATGGATACAGTGTTAAGAAGCAAATGCATTTAATAAAAATACCTCAAAGTAATCGCCACATGTTGGACCTGGAATCTTCGGTCCCCTGATGGTCTGAGGCCCCGGGACCGTTACCTGTAATCTAGCGTTGCTAAAAGAAGGAGGTCTATCAAAACAAGAGTTTGGAGAGAACATGAAGGGCATTGCATCTGTCTCTCCTGAAAGCAGGGACATGCAGTAGCTGCATGACTAAGATAACAGAAAAGGTCAGAGGACCACCGGATGAGTTGTCATGGCTCTCTGTCTGCAGGCGGCCCTGCTTCCTGTGGTCTCTCCCTGCAGGAGAGCTGAGATGAGGGTAATCAGGGAGAGATCCTTCTCGCCTGGTTTGACTGGCTGCTACATTTGGCTGCTAAGCTAATGTCAGACTGCCAGTCTCTAGTTCTGCATCATACAATATATTCTTACGGCCCACTAATGTTGTAAATAAATACTCATACATTATTTTGACTTTGGTTGAATGTTTCTCCTTGATTTTGGAAATTAATGATTTTTAAAATACAAATCGTGTGCGGTCTCCTCGCTTTTTTCTTGTCATGAGCTGAGTCTTCAGCTGCAGGAGAGGGGCTGTGGGTGAAGGCATTTCAAGAGTAAACAAGTGCACGGATAAAAATGACAAAGCCTTTGGCGATTAGAGCCCACTGTGACATCATCATGTTTAGGGGGCAGAGAACCCCTGAGTAGAATTACATACCACTCCCCTTTGATTCTGGGACAATGGTGGTGGTGGTGGTGGTGGTGGTGGTGGTGGTGGAGATGATGCTGAATTCTGGAAGCTGGATAAGAAGAGGGCTTGTGAGCATGTTTAAATATTGACAGCATGAATATGATTGGCTGAAAGAGATAGTAACTGAATCTGATTGGTTTAACTAAAAGTGTAAATGCCCCTACTTACAGTGCCTTGCGAAAGTATTCGGCCCCCTTGAACTTTTCGACCTTTTGCCACATTTCAGGCCTCAAACATAAAGATATAAAACTGTAATTTTTTGTGAAGAATCAACAACAAGTGGGACACAATCATGAAGTGGAACGAAATTTATTGGATATTTCAAACCTTTTAAACAAATAAAAAACTGAAATATTGGGCGTGCAAAATTATTCAGCCCCCTTAAGTTAATACTTTGTAGCGCCACCTTTTGCTGCGATTACAGCTGTAAGTCGCTTGGGGTATGTCTTTATCAGTTTTGCACATCGAGAGACTGACATTTTTGCCCATTCCTCCTTGCAAAACAGCTCGAGCTCAGTAAGGTTGGATGGAGAGCGTTTGTGAACAGCAGTTTTCAGTTCTTTCCACATATTCTCGATTGGATTCAGGTCTGGACTTTGACTTGGCCATTCTAACACCTGGATATGTTTATTTGTGAACCATTCCATTGTAGATTTTGCTTTATGTTTTGGATCATTGTCTTGTTGGAAGACTAATCTCCGTCCCCAGTCTCAGGTCTTTGGCGACTCCATCAGGTTTTCTTCCAGAATGGTCCTGTATTTGGCTCCATCCATCTTCCCATCAATTTTAACCATCTTCCCTGTCCCTGCTGAAGAAAAGCAGGCCCAAACCATGATGCTGCCACCACCATGTTTGACAGTGCGGATGGTGTGTTCAGGGTGATGAGCTGTGTTGCTTTTACGCCAAACATAACGTTTTGCATTGTTGCCAAAAAGTTCGATTTTGGTTTCATCTGACCACAGCACCTTCTTCCACATGTTTGGTGTGTGTCCCAGGTGGCTTTTTGGCAAACTTTAAACGACACTTTTATGGATATCTTTAAGAAATGGCTTTCTTCTTGCCACTCTTCCATAAAAGGCCAGATTTGTGCAGTATACCACTGATTGTTGTCCTATGGACAGAGTCTCCCACCTCAGCTGTAGATCTCTGCAGTTCATCCAGAGTGATCATGGGCCTCTTGGCTGCATCTCTGATCAGTCTTCTCATTGTATGAGCTGAAAGTTTAGAGGGACGGCCGGTCTTCGGAGATTTGTAGTGGTCTGATACTCCTTCCATTTCAATATTATCGCTTGCACAGTGCTCCTTGGGATGTTTAAAGCTTGGGAAATCTTTTTGTATCCAAATCCGGCTTTAAACTTCTCCACAACAGTATCTCGGACCTGCCTGGTGTGTTCCTTGTTCTTCATGATGCTCTCTGCGCTTTACACGGACCTCTGAGACTATCACAGAGCAGGTGCATTTATACGGAGACTTGATTACACACAGCTGGATTCTATTTATCATCATTAGTCATTTAGGTCAACATTGGATCATTCAGAGATCCTCACTGAACTTCTGGAGAGAGTTTGCTGCACTGAAAGTAAAGGGGCTGAATAATTTTGCACGCCCACTTTTTCAGTTTTTTATTTGTTAAAAAAGTTTGAAATAGCCAATGAATTTCGTTCCACTTCATAATTGGGACCCACTTGTTGTTGATTCTTCACAAAAAATTACAGTTTTATATATTTATGTTTGAGGCCTGAAATGTGGCAAAAGGTCGAAACGTTCAAGGGGGCCGAATACTTTCGCAAGGCACTGTAGCTGGTGGGGACCAGGAGAGTTTGTGAATTAGTGTGTAACTTTTCTGTGATGGATGTCTCCTGTAGGATTGTGTTGTGTAAAACAGAGGCTCTAGAGAGAAGCCATACCTTGTCATACCTTGATTGTAAGGAACTCACACCAAAACCAATGGTGGAATGTAACTAAGTACATTTACTCAAGCACTGTACTTAAGTACAATTGTGAGGTACTTGCACTTCACATGAGTATTTCCATTTATGTTTTGCTACTTTATACTTCTACTCCACTACATTTTGGAAGCCAATATTGTACTTTTCACTACACAAACATTATTTGATAACTTAGCAGATTCAGATTATTAATACAAAATATATATCAACTAATAAATGATGACGTATAATTAGCAGTTAAACCACCCAGCAGTATATAAAGTGATTAAAATGAGCTCCACCTTTACCAACTGCAACATTAAATTGATGAACACATGAAGGCATCACTATTTATTATCCAGTAATATAAAAAGTATGATCCTAAAATGAGCAAATCTGCATAATGAGTCAGTTTACTTTGGTACTTGAAGTATATTTTGATGCCAGTAATTATGTAATTTTGAATGGAGGACTTGTACTTGTAACCGATCATTTTTACACTGCAGTATTGCTGCTTTTACTGAAGTAGAAGATCTGACTACTTCTTCCACTGACCAAAACACATTGTAGCTGCATTGACAGTATCTCAGCATGACTCCACATCATCTGTGTTTATCTTCCAGAATATAAAAAATATGATAAATCCTCAAGCATGTTTTTTTAAGAGTAAGTGTTTTGGAGAGTGAACACTTTTATCACTACCAGACGTTTTTGAAGATTTTCCAGATGTTTTTGTCCCTTTTGTTGACATTTTTGAAGCTCTTTTCAAAGTTATTTCATCAATTATTTTCTTTAAATGCTATAAAATGTAATAAAACACCCATGAAAGTAGTGAACTGATCATTTATTTTACTTGTGAAGAGCTTTGTAGGGAATCATCCATGTTATTTCTTTTTGACAATTTCTGATATAGAAACTTTTTGAAAATGGGTCAAATTTGTAGCCGGTGAGCTCAGTTGGTAGGCATATGCAGAGGTTTTATTCCTCGATGCAGAAGGTCTAGGGTTCGAATCCGACCTGTGACAGTTTTCCTGCATGTCTTCCCCTTTCATATCTCAGCTTTCCTGTCTAATAAAGGGTCAAAATAATGGGTCAAATTTGGCCCGAGGAAAACAGGAGGGTTAATATCCACAAATGGTTGTGGACTTAACTGAACTTCTTCAATAAGATGCACCTTTCCATCTCTGTTTGTTTCTCTCTGTCTGTCCGCCAGCTGTCTGGCTGATGACCTCTAACTGTGCAGTGGTCAGCCACTGCAGGACATCACTCATGATGTCACAGCTCCCGGAAGTTCACAGGTCACACTCTGACCTCACAGGAAACCTGGAAGACAGACACTCGTTCCGTCTGTCACACACACACACACACACACACAGACACAAACTGCTCAACTAGAGGGCAATCAGAGGTGATCAGACATTACCATTGAGCTTGTCTGAGACCTGCAGGCAGAAACATGCAGTAGAGTGTGTGAACCTAGCCACAAATTAGGACTAAAATTAGACTTTAAGAGATTTCCCTATAGACTGAAGCTGTGCTCTTTCCTTAATTAAAACTTATTTGGTTTTTCGTGTCTTTAATTTTTCTGACTTTTCTAAGGAGCAAAATATTTTAGATGGTGAGAAAGTTTCAGCAACGGTTTAATGATAAATGAGAAGAGCTGAGCGTGTGGCTGCCTTTTAAGGGTAGGGTTCTTTAATAACAGTATACTTCTTGCATTTCTATTTCCATGTATCAATAAAAGATTATTACACATACACGTCAAACAGGATAGAATATCACTTTACAATTGGTGTAATTTTTGTTTATTATACAAATTAAAACATTATACATTAAACAAAAATGAAAATACATGCTCAAGTCAAAGCTTTATATGGGGGGGGGGATAAACAAGAAACTCAGTTTGTTAAATGATTTAATGACTTTTATTCTGTAGGCACTTTTAATTCACACAAAGCAAACAATGGTGGAAAAACTAAGGATTAAGTCACATCTTCATCATTATGTTCCTTGTCTTTTTTTGTACAGAAGAAAAACAAGTATACCAACACTGCCTCACATTTCTTACACGCTTCTAAAGTTCTTGGAAGGAAAAAAAAAAAAACGAGCCGTTTGATCTCAAACCCAGTTCAAGTCTCAGTCTGCCTTCTGAAAGGCAGCCATGTCACACAGCTGTGAAATCCAACCGCTCTGAGCCTGTTGGCATTTGTAAATGTACTATGATACATGTCAGAGTAGACAGAGTTCCCGTGTAACAGAGAGCATCAATGACAACAGTAAGAGCATATAAATTAGGCCTGTTTTGGGAAGCATCCATACTACTCTGGTGTCCATAAGCCTGACACTGAATCCCTGTCAGATCATCTGCAGCTAACCCTGACTTCTGACCTCCTTCTGGGATCCGTGAAGAGTTGCGTTACTGTCATAAGTAGTCTTATTTAATTCCCATAATGCTGGAAATGTAAAGGCTCCATGGTCTGTTGAAAACTAATTTGGTGGCTTTCTGAAGCACTTCAACTAAAAGAGTTATTCAGATCAGACAGCGTTTTCTTGTGAACGTCATTATACATTCTGCGTTTAACTTGGAAACATCTTTTTAGATGTTATACCTGGGTTAGTAATACCCTTAAAAATGATCTTTACTGTGATTTTAGGGTACATTCATGTATTTTTAATCTATGTGCAGTGGACTAATCCTAAAACTGGTTCCTCTGGACTCCTATCAGCAGCATGCAACTATGTACAGGTACGAAGCAAAAAGGAGAAGGAAAGCAAGAATCACGAAGGGAAGGGTATGTGAATATAAGCTACTTGGTGATACAGTGAGGGAATGAGAGAAGGATGGGCCGAATGTACAAGATGAGATAATACAGAGGTTTCATTCCTTCAAGAGCTCTTGTTTTCAAAATAGGTCTGTTCGATGCGTCTGCAGAAGGACAACAGGTTGCTGTAGCTCTTGATCCGCTCTGCCAGCTCAGTGCTGGTCAGTCTGGTGGTCAGTATGGTGAAAAGGTGACCAAACACCAATGCATCCAGTTCCGTAGGCCTGCAACACAGACACACACAGTTTGTTAGTTACTGCTGAAACGAACCATTCAATTCAAGATAATCACTTTAATTTGAGTTATGTGGTAAGCCAAGTCTGGTCAATATTTATATTTAAAATGTGTACAGTTGAAACCTGTACAAGTGATGCACCATAGCATCTCTGCTTCTACTGTGACTTCCTTGCTTCTAACAATCAAGAAATTTGATGAGAAATCTGAATGGAAGGGTTAAAAGAAGCCATGACGTTGACATGCAGTACATTACAAAAAGTGGCAGATTCTTTTATCATCGTTTTAAAAGAATTAATACATGGTTTAAGGAGGTACAGAAAAAAAAGAACTGGGAGGTCTTTACAATATTACACCACAGGGTGGTGCTAACCAAAAAGCTGTAAGATGCTTCAAACACTTTTCTTTTTGGCTTTGACCACTATAAAGTCAGCTAAAGAGCATTATCTGCATGGGAGTGTGCCATGATATGTTATCTAGCTGCTATGACTAACAGAGAAAAACAAGAGACATCTGACAGGCGGACAGACAGAGACAGAGAGATACATACTGTTTATTAAAAAAGTATGGCTGTGTTCCCAGCCTCTGGGAGAGAGCCTGGCAGCACTGACTCACGTCCTCATAAACCTTGAAACACAAGAGGGAAGTGTTTTAATCACATCAAGATACTATTTGTGTTTCTGTATGCAACTACAAAAGCCTTCATTTAATTAAAACAATTGTAAAGCATGTACAACATCAGAAATTCATTGCTGTGTGGTTGCTAACCTGCTCCAGGGTTTTCCCTCCCCAGCCGATGGCGTTCATCTTCCTGCGAACCTCCCACTGCTTCTGATAGGCGAGGATGTTACTGAGAGGCCACGAGTACGGACTGCTGTATCTGGGACGTGAGATCTACACAAAACACACACGTGTGATTATCAGGCAATTAATAACTGCTGCATCGGATTTTTTATCTAAAGACAATTATGGCATTTTTCCATTACATGGTACCTGCTGGACTCTACTCGACCGCGGTGCCCTGTCCTTTCCATTGCAGATTTAGTACCGCCTCATGCCTGAGGTGAGCGTGGCTGGTCGTCATAGTGATGCCGCAGGAAACTGCCGTGAACTAAGGCAACACACACACACACTTACTTAACGTCGAAGGTGTGTTGTTTTTGACTCTCAGCATTTGGCTGTTGCCACAGCCAGAAGACAAATTTAGTTTCAAAAGAAGCTGGAGGCAGCAAAAACAAACTATTTAAAAATGGCGGGTTTGTTCAGGACACCCCCATCTGTCGCTAGCAGTGATGACGCAGTGATTAGTGACGATTCTCTCCGACCAATCAGTAGTCTGCAGGTTTTCACGTCACCTTTTGGTATCGCCTCAGCTCGCTTGGAACCTCGACGGAGGTGATACTTTTCTTTAATGGAAAACCAAAAAAGGCGAGTAGAGTCGAGCTGAGTCGAGCAGGTACCATGTAATGGAAAAATGCCATTATACACACCTCAGCAGCGGTAGGGTCATCACACCACTGGATGTACAACTGTAAGTAGGAGAGGAGACTTGAATGAGAAGATATTATCCAGTAATATTGATAAATGCAACAAATAATGTCAGTATATTATTTCGGCTGTACGGCAGTGAGTGTAGGCAGGTGTGTACCTCAGCAGTAAGCAGCATGTTGTTGACCAGCTCCATGTACGCTTTCATTTCAGCTCTCTGAACATCGTCTAAGCCTTCGCTCAGAGAATGACCCTGGGAACCCAAAAAATGATGTTTCTTCTCATTTTACGAACACATAAAACAGTTTAGGAAACTACAAGTGATCTCCTAATATTAGTAATATTCCCAGAAAATTACATCAATGACAACTTCAGGTGATAAAATCTCTTAGTGTGTCTCTTACGTAAAACAAGCTGCGATAAAACAACTTCAGTATCTGTGTTAACACACCTTAGCTTTGGTGAACTGCACTATCGGCCCCAGTTCTGACACCACCTGGTTCCCGACGTGGATAAAGGGAATCTTACCTACAGAGACACACACATAGAAAACAGAGAGAGGGAGAGAAAGGCAGACCGTAAAAAATCATTACAAGTCACTTTTAAAAAGGAGCAACCCCAATGCCTATAACCACAAAACCCAAAAGGCCAAGAGCTCAGCAGTCCACGAGTCCGTTTCACCTGCATCTAGACACAATGTGGATACAAAGTAGCGGGACAAACCAGGCTACAAAGACTGAGAGGTATATCAAGGTTATATTACTGAACTTCCAACAAAAGAAAAAACAAGCTGAGTAGCCGACCATGTTTTAACCAGCTACAGTATAGAGATTTTGATATCACAGCTAGTAAAGAACCAAATAAAACCCCCCCAAAAAAAAAGTATAAGATCTGTTTCAACTTCTGGTTATATGTGGATACATGATACTGGATTTGAAAATGTCCTGATTGCTCTGAACTGGAAGATACAAAGTTAATATTGTCAACTTTTCAATAACATAGATAATACCACAAAGATTGCATGCTGACAATCACAGCATGGCGAGAGTAAATTCACCTCTGCAGCAGCATGTGTACTAACCAGAGGGGGACATGTATTCAGCATTTGCTCTGCAAACCACCTGCACTGGTAGACCGCACATCCTGAGGTAGGCCTGTACAGACGAAAAACATGAAAGGGTCAATTAATGTGTCAATCCTAGTTTCCTGGTGTTTTTTTCCCATGCAGAAACAAAAATCCCTGCAAAATATGATACACATATGTTCTGATATATTTGTTGAGAACACACAAACAGAACAGAACGTCACCTGAACTGCGAGAGATGAGGCGCAGTCTGACAGCAAAATCTGATCCTCTGGAAAAACGACACCAAAGTAATGTAAACAACTAGACGAATAGCCTCTATAGCAACAATTAAAAAAGTTGTTTCTTCATTTCAGACAAACTCTGACTCACCCTTCAGCGGTTGGTACAAGGTGGCAGATTCAGGCCAAGGCTCAGCAGCTGTCAATGTCAAAAACACACACACACACACACAATTACAGGGTGCTAAGTTGGTTTATCAAACTGTTTTGCAGATGAGTTTAAAGGTCCCATGACATGGTGCTCTTTGGATACTTTTATATAGGCCAGTGGTTCTCAACCTTTTTTGTGCCAGCGCCCCCCTATCCATTATCCAGGTCCCTAACGCCCCCCATCAAATATTATGTAGGCTAATTGCCCTGGATATTAATGATTACGCCCTAATATAGGCCTATTATTGTCGTTACTATTGTTATTAAAAATAATCAATAAATCAAATCATTGAATGACAAACAACACATGTATTAGTTTCCCAGGTATCAAAAAAGCCATGTGAATAGAAATATTTACAGTTTTTTTTTTTAAATGCAACCATTTGACATTCAAATTAAATAACAGCAGCCAATCAGAACTACTAGATATGTAACATTCAAACTATAATTAGGTATTATCAAAAGGCCTGCTGCATGGTGTGAACCTCAGCACCTTTATAAGATGACTATAATTTGAATGTCCTTTTTTGGTTGTGAAGTGACCTTGGGTGTCATGAAAGGCGCTTTAAATAAAATGTATTATTATTATTATTATTATTATTATTATTATTATTATTATTATTACAAACACTAACAGTAGCCAATCAGAAACAGCTAGCAATTTAACATTCAAATCTATTTTTCATTTAAATTGTTCCAACGGAAAACAAGCTTGCACTTATCATGGGGTAAAAGCAGGATTACACACACACACACACACACACACACACACACACACAGAAACAAGGTTTTCATTTTGGTGATGACAAACGACTTGAAGAACGACACCTACTGCCGAATGGAAATAAGTTTACAACCTTTGAAAGTTAGTGAGAGCCCTTTGTTGATGCTTAGAAGAGTATAAGTTAGAAGAGTCTAGGTTAGAAGAGTCTAGGATTGAAGAGTCTAGGATTGAAGAGTCTAGGTTTGAAGAGTCTAGGTTTGAAGAGTCTAGGTTTGAAGAGTCTAGGTTTGAAGAGTCTAGGTTTGAAGAGTCTAGGTTTGAAAGTCTAGGTTTGCTATCGCCTGTCTTGCGAGTAAATAGCAGAAAAAAACGTTTGGAGAAGCGCACCCCCACACCGCGCGCGTTTTGAGGAGGTGGAGTCCCGTACAGTAAACAGTGACATCTCTTCCTCTATCGCTTCAACAAGAAAGTTTTAAAACAGCAAACACAAGCCCTGAATTGCCCGGGAGTTTGGGGACAGCTAAATGTTTGCCAAACAACAAAGCACAGTCGATATCCCTCGGCCGAAAAAAAAAAAAAATCTCTCGCTCGTCTCTTCTTTTCTTCGTGGAAATTAAGCTGCCTTCAGGTACAGTAGGAAACGTTGGGTTCTATAAAAGATCTGACGAAAAACTGTTACTGTGAAATATAAAGTCTACTTGTGCTACATTGGGGGATTAAAGAATACATCAGGACGTCGCACCACCCTGCGGCGGTGCTATTTTTTCTTCTGAACGCAGCTTCACGCTGAAATACGGAGCTCATTTAAGACGATGCTCTGACTTCCCGTTTCCATGAAGGCAGCACGGAGCTGCGCCGAACAATGATCCACGTCCAGTTGCAGTGCCGTGAACTGGCAGGTTTTTAATGTTGCAGAAAACTGTTTTTTGCAAGTAGTTTAAGTGTAAACATGTATTGTTATTGTGAATCTTTGGTTTAAACTAGCTTTCAAACAAACGCCCCCCAAGGGCACCTCAACGCCCCCCTTTCCAAAATATTGCTTCTAACGCCCCCCATCATCTTCTGAACGCCCCCTGGGGGGCGGTACCGCCCCCGTTGAGAAACACTGCTGTATCTGAAGTCTCTTTCCCGAAATTCAGCCTTGGTGCAGAATTACAGCCACTAGAGCCAGTCCCACAATGAGCTTTCCTTAGGACGTGCCATTTCTGTGTCTGTAGCTATTGAGGAGGAGAGAAGGGGGGCAAGGTGAAGGGTGGGGGTGTGGCCTTGACCAACTGCCACTTTGCTCGTTTGAAAGCCATGATGTCTCTCTCTCTCTCATGGGTGGGCCAAATTCTCTGGGCGGGCAAAGCAGAGAAAGGGGAGGTAACCTTGCTCCTTATGACCTCATAAGGAGAAGATTCCAGATTGGTCCATCTGAGCTTTCATTTTCTCAAAGGCAGAGCAGGATACCCAGGGCTCGGTTTACACCTATCGCCATTTCTAGCCACTGGGGGACCATAGGCAGGCTGGGGGAACGCATATTAATGTTAAAAAAACCTAATAAAGTGAATTTTTCATGCCATGGGACCTTTAATTCAGCATGGTCAAACTGACCGGACTTCTTTTTGAGAAACTAACCCAGTAAGTGCCCTTTTTTTTTTTTTTTCCTCCTTCTTCGAAAATCTTTCGGACCATGGAAGAAGCGGAAGATATGCATACTGTAATGCATTCTTATGCCAAGAAATCCCAGAGTGACCAATTTGAGTCAAACACTTTAACACACATTACCAGAGCAAACTGAGATGTGTGTGGAGCCTTCAAAGTTACCAGAAACTCCTGAACCGCGAGCAGCAAAGAAGTCCAAGTTACGAACAAGCAACGAGAATGACTCTGAGCCTGTGTCTCCTGGCTCTTCATATTTCAAACAGTGCCTTACAAGGAATCTTAATTGCGGATAGGCAGATTATAAATCAGTCAACTTGCTGATGACACCACAAGGACGCCTTCCAAATTCTTCTATCGTTAGAATTAATTGAAGGTTTCTCGAAAGCCTCTGGCCTTCACTTGAACTTAAAAAAGTGTGAACTTATGGCTATAAAAGATTGCTTGGTGCCCTCTATACATAACATCCCTGTAAAAGATCAGGTCACTTATCTAGGAATTATCATAGCCAAAGACCAATCTACAAGGTGCTCTCTTAACTTTTCTCTTAACCTTTCAGAAAACACAAAGGAAACTGAATTCATGGTTACAAAGAGACTTATCTTTAAGAGGTAATAATAATAATAATAATAATAATCTTATTCTCAAAAGCTGATGGTATATCCAGACTTACTTATGGTGCTCTCTCTTTAGCTCTAGATAGTAGCGTGTCCAAAAAAATTTATTCAATGTTGTTTATATGGAAAAACAGAATACACCATATTGAAAAATCTGTTATAATGAACTCTAATCAATGGGGGGTGTGAACTTTTTAGACTTCACCACATTAAATAACACTTTCAAAATAAACTGGATTAGACAGTTTATTAATAACCCTGCATCCTTATGGAACTTTATCCCTAACTATATTTTTTCTGAAGTTGGTGGCCTGGAGTTTTTATTGATGTGTAATTACAAGATTAGTAAAATCCCAATCAAATTGTCTAACTTTCACAAGCAAATGCTTTTGGCGTAGTCTCTCATATTTAAGCATAATTTCTCACCTCAAAAATGCTACATTTGGAATAATGAGAACATTCTCTACAAAAACAAATCTTTTTTTTAAACTGGTTTAGCAATAACATTACACTTGTTAGTTAACTTTTTGATCCAAATACTCAGATTTCCTAAGAAAATATCAAATTCCAGTAACAGTCAAGGAATATGCTATTATTTTTGATGAAATTCCCACTGGGATTATAATGTTGTTGAAGGGTAATATTCCCCCACAACCACTTACTCATCTAATCAAATTAACTGATACTTCTGTTGGTGGTTTGTGCTTCTCAACATAAAATTGCAGCATTAATAGGAAAATTAGAGCTTTATTCCAGACTAACATCATTACTATCCCCTATGTTATTCCATACTGTAATGGTATTGTAGAGAATATTCCCTGGAAGAAAGTGTGGTCCTTACCTTTCAAATACCTTGTTACTAATAAAGTGAGAGAAGTTTAGTTTAAACTAATACACAGGTTTTGCCCAGCAAAATCCTTCCTTAAAACCAGGATATTGAGTCTAACTGCTCGTTTTGTAATAGCACTGATAAAAACGTGTTGCATCTTTTTTCGAACTGTCCCCATACAGTAAAATTCTGGTCCGAGTTCCTACAATCCATTCACTCAGTATTAATCCCAGATGTTTCATTTTGCTTTAAGGATGTTTTGTTTGGTATGTTTGACTTTGAAGCTGAATATGAAGGTAAACACTTTATTATACATATTTTATTTATATATGCTAAATACCACATCCATAGGAACAAATTCAGTGGCTCTAAACCCTTCTTTTCTGGTTTTATGACTGAGTTTAGAAATTACATTGATTCAATTAAGTACTCAAAAAACATTAAGGCCGGTGAGTCGTGTGTGACTTCAAAGGTTTATTAATAAGGTTTTATTTATTTATTTATTTTCTCTGCTTCTCCCAGCTTGTCCACTTAGGCCTATCGTGGCTGTGGCTGTACCCCTGTATGTTGTGTATCTGATGTGATGTTGTATGTCATTTGTTTGGTGTATTTTGTGTTGTATGTCTGTGATGATATGTATGTATAAATAAAAACAAGGCTGTCATCGACGTGAACTCCCCTGTACTGTTTCTGCTTAAATTCTCAGTCCTCCATTGTGTTTATAATTTTCACATTAATCTAATAAATAACTTTATTTGCATTATATTCCTAAAGTAAGTGCTACACTCGGTTAGCCATACAGGACGCGTAACGTTAGTTAGTGTATCGTTAACGTTACAGTCCTGTATGGGAGCAAGGCTAACCGAGCTAACGTTAGTCTTTGCTACATAAACAGATAACAGTGGACAAGAGCAGACATTTGCAGTAATGGTTGAACAGTCCTGCTATGTTAAACGACAACGGTCACTTAAATGTAATTAACAAACGCAAGTAAACTGCTAACTTAGACCTACATGGCTGTAAACGTTAGCTGATGTTAGCTGGCTAAAGCTAGCTTAACAGTCAATAATAGAAGCACTGTGTAAAGTCAACACATTACCTGCCATCTGCGACACGAAAGCCTCTGCCGCAAGAGACATTGTGATGCTGATATATCCGTATCGCTAAATAATAATTAATTATAATGACAGATGAGGTCAATTACACTAGCTAAATGCAAGTTTAAGGGCAAATGCTTGTCCTGCAGTCACCAACTGGTCCGCCCGCGATTAATGTCCCGAGAAGTAAATGTAACAATGATTTAGTTCCGCTTTACGCCTGAGCTGGAGACAACTGTCGGCTGCAGTCACTGTGTGTGTACTATCCAATTCTCTGTTATAATAATATTTCTCAATAGTCTGTGGTGTGGTGACACTGTTGAACAGCTTGAAAAAGTAACAAAAACACGCCATAATGGAGTCGAGTACAACGCCACCGCGATTATTAAAATTGTCGTATTTTTGAACCAGTCTCAACCACAGCTTTGAAAACAGTAGTGGGTATTGCTGGTTTGAATAATTATGCACAGGTTGTTATTTTAGTATTAATCCTGACATTAATGCAATTAATGTTAATCATCTAAATTACAGCCCACGTTTCCCTAATCCATGGGACTGTAGGCCTATAACTAATCACAAATAGCCTATGTAGCCTATCTAAATGGTGCATTTGTTTTCCCTAACAGAGAAGATGTCAGATAGAGCTTTTCTTACATGGTCTTTGTTTATTTCTCTTCCAGGCTGCAGTACGTAGTGCAACCAGCCGGGGACGTTCTTGCTTCACCACAGTCAGACTGCAGAAACGAAGGTTGGTGTGATATACACCAGCCTACATGAATAACGTCCACCAAGCGCAAACACATACATTACTGCCATTACAAAATATGATCAGAGATGTTTACAATACAGAGAGTACAAGCACGGTACACAATTAATGATACAATATATACAGTTTGAATTATATTCAGAGGAAATATAGCCAACTTTGCACACTGGCAATCTGCACTGTTGTCAAGTTTGTTTTTCATTATTTTTGTCCATTTGAATTTAAATAAAATGTACATATTGTTAATAGGCATATATGTTTGTTTTTTTACTGTTTCTGAAAACTTTTATAAAAAGGCTATCACAAAATATAGCCTGATCAACCAAATATATGCACAACATGGAATTGATGTCAGGTCTGAATATCCCACAGGAGAGCAAAACAAGTAAAGTATCTCTCCGTTACCCTTTGCTGTTGTCTCAAATTACAGACATGCAGACCATCCAAAGCTTTTCGTTTGTGAGTGAATGTTTTGACTATAATTTTTGTTGGCTGGTCCGCTATGTGGAGGATCTCCAGCATGTGATATATTCCATTTTGCCCCGTTGTGCCTTTCCTGCACATTTTACCGCGTCTCGACCGGAAGCCACCAATTAATGGCTCGGTGCTCATTTCCTCACACCCCCCCCCCCCCCACACACACACACACACACACACACACAAACGCACACACAGGGTTTCTTTAGAAGCCCTGCGCTGTGCGTAATCAATGCGTAAAATGCGCATACAAGTCACAAGACTGCATAAGATCCTCCGACTGGCTAATAATGAATTTAAAACGTATAGAAAGGCTCATAGCCTATGTGAAATGCTACAGTGTCTACCATGTTTAAAGCCCTTTTAGGCTGCTCTCTGTCTTGGCTAAAGACAGAGAGCCGTTAAAACAAACTGTCGCTCTAATGATTAAACGTTAAGGATCACCGTCTCTCCGCAGAATAATTCAGTGAACATTTTAATCCTCATGGGGGGAAATCTTCACATTTATCACGTAGGCCTACTACATAGGCTATTTATCTTGGCTCACCTCTAGTGGCTTGACGCTCCGTTAAATTACGAGTGTATAACAAAGATCGTCTATGTTACAGATGATCGCTCTATTATCGTTTATAGTAACAATGTACACATGCGCACATGTATTGATAAAACAGTAAAATGAGCGTATTTTATGCATAGCTGTTTGATTCCTTGTTTGAAGATGAAGATTATGAATTCTCGTCTTTCATTCATAAAACATGTTCTCTCTGTGTGTGTGTGTGTGTGTGTGTGTGTGTGTGTGTGTGTGTGTGTGTGTGTGTGTGTGTGTGTGTGTGTGTGTGTGTGTGTGTGTGTGTGTGTGTGTGTGTGTGAGAGAAGAGAATAATCGCAGTTTGAAACATATTTTTTTATCATCGAAGTATTTTATCAAAACATTTCCACATATAAAATTCTTACACAAAGAGTTATTCTTTTTTTTCAAAGATTAACACGTACAAAAGAACAGATGCTTGCTACAAAGAATGCAATGCTTCTTCTAAATAATAATACAAAATAAGTACTGGCGTAGGCTATAATAGAAATCAATAGCATATTAAACTGGAATCAAAGAGAGAACATATTCTTTGAACATGCAACAATATGCTGTTTCAGAGAGGATTAGCCTATTTTAAACCTCTCGGTGCTAAATCAAACAACAAACGTTTCAGAAAGTTATGTTCGTTAAAACCCTGTAACCCTGAGAAAATACGTTGGATTTACAGTCAGCGTCGTGCATTAAAAACCTGTACCTCCAATTTGGCTGTTTTTTTAAAATTCTTTATTTATCTATTTCCCCGTGTGTAAAAATGTAAAACTTTCCCCTAAATTAGTGAAAATTTCCTCACCTTTTGGAGATGAAAAACAATATGCACGATATGGCTACTTATCCTAAATGCGTATTGTTTTTGGATGCTCCTCTATGTACAAAATAAAAGCTAAAACGACAACTATTCTGCAAGTCAGCCGCCGAGCAATTCGTCGTGTCTGGTCTTCTGTTTATTGCCCCGTTAAGCGCCAGTTTGTGGACACAACATTTTGGTAATGTGCATATTCATAAGTTAGGCTAATTTAATTTTTAGGTAGCTATTATAAAACCCTGTATAAAGTTTACCCTGTAGAAATAAAACCCTGTTTTTTTTTCTCCAAAAGACACAATCCGCCCATCCAAATAGGCATGCGCCCTTAATATCCGATGTCTATTACCTAATTTCCACAGAGAGATGTCAGACCATCTAAGCTTGAAGTTTACCTAAATGTAAGACTCAAAACATGAATTAATGAATAAAATAGCAAACTGAAATTGGAACCTCTACACAACAGAAATAATTAGAAACACTTCAAAGTTAAAATATAAGGCAAAATACATTAACGAATTTTAAAAGCCTTATTTAGGGCTATAGATGGACAGCCTGTAATTTTGAAGCCGTTTAGAATAGTTTCAGTCACCCTGGATCAGTTTAGCACCATCAGATTTGGAGAGTGAAGGTGCTAACATGGCTGCCTCTGACGGCCAAACTCTGCTTCTGTTTTCAGACAGTTATGACCGCCTTCATGGTACTATCGCTGCTGCTGCTGCTGCTGCTGCTGCTGCTGCTGCTGCTGTTGTTGTTATTGTTGTCCGTTGCCTTCTTGTTTTTGCTCCTTCCTTTGGTGTTCGGCAGCTTGTTGTCTTTCTTCCAGCGCATGCGTCGGTTCTGGAACCAGACCTTCACCTGGCGCTCGGACAGGCAGAGCGTGTGGGCCACCTCGACCCGGCGGCGGCGCGTCAGGTAGCGGCTAAAATGGAACTCCTTCTCGAGCTCCAGAACCTGCTGGCGTGTGTAGGCCGTCCGTAGTCGCTTTGGCTCCGGACCCACGTGGTTCGGATTAACTGTTCAAAAAAATAAAATAATAATTACTTTCAGCCTATGCTTTTGATTTCGATTTAATCATTTCATTTTCAATGATTAGGATAATAGGCCTATTAGTATTATTTCGAGGACGAGCCTATAATAGCATATTAAGATAAATTAAATTGAATTAGCCTGCAGTCTTTTTTTAAATTCATTTTTAAATTTTAATGAAACATTATCGCAGTTATTATCATTTGGTCCTTTTTAGTGTTAGTGTTGTCTTCTTCTGTGGTTGACCGGGTAGAGGTCGAAGAAACGAGTTTCACTTTACTTTTACTTACAGATTTTTGTTTAACCGCAGCGTTGCACACCAGAGACAAACAATTTCACACACACACACACACACGCACACACACACACACACACACACACACACACACACACGCTCACGCTGCACACACGACACACACACAAACACAATGGCAGGGCCATAAAACTTTATAGGGGTTGTAATTCTCCCTGACTCTCACTGAGATCATAAATAACTCGACAACAAAAACGATGCTCACAAATGGACACAACACTGGAAAGAAAAAGAAAGAAAGAAAGAAAGAAGTGAGAGCAGCCTAAGAGCAGACAAGAAAACGTAAACATGGGAATCAGACAAACTGAAATGATGCAGAAATGAAATTGAGAGAGTGTGAATTCGAGATGAGATTTGTATCTTTCTATCTCACCATGAGCGATGTGCACTTTCTTCATCCACGGGTAGACAACAATAGGCGGCTTGTCTTTTCCCTGGCAGGCCGTTTTCCTCTGCACCTGAGCGGGCTTTGCACAGGTCATCCAGGCCTGGCACTGCAGGTCACCGACGGAGAACCTCGACTCCTTACCGGTGGCATTTGTCTCTCTGTATCCGGGGAAGGGAGTACTTTGGTGCTGCGAGTGGTCCTCTCCATCCTCCCGGTGGTGGCCCTGCAAAGAGTGATAGTCGGTTTGTTGTGGTGTGTATGGAGGCGGAAGGGGCTGCACGGGATGATAGCCCCTTCCATAACTACCACTGTCCTGGGGGTTGTTGTAATACCCCCCTTGGTCACTAAAATTACTGTAATCTTCTTCACAAGGCGGGAACTGCGGCTCAGCATATTTACAGCTCACCACGTAGGATTCCATGATTGATTTATAGCGAGGCTGGTAGGAGAATACTAATTTTTCTTTCTCTCCCCTCTCTCTGTCTCTTTTCCCCCTCTGGCATCAAGCCATCCTGCGGCTGTCAAATAGACGGACGGCCGCGCGGGCCACGTGACCCTGGGGCCAGCCAATGAGAGAGGACACTTGGGGTTGTTTATGTCAGACGTAATGGGATAATTTGGAAGGAAAAAGAATGTTCATTGTAGGACTAATGAAGTTTTGCTGGCGGGGAAAAATGGTTAAGAATAGATGTTTGTGGACTGGAAAAATAACGTTATCTGCCATGACATAGGCCTAATTATCACTCAAATGTATTTGATAGATTATTCTCCAGCGATCTATCTATCTATCTATCTATCTATCTATCTATCTATCTATCTATCTATCTATCTATGTATTTAATCTTTTTATCTATCTAATCTATCTAGCCTATCTTATCGTGTGTCTTTATCTGCCATGCACTCCCCACCCCCTCCCACACACAGCACCTATTGAAAACGCACGGACTGTAGATTTATGACTTTTAGCTGACTGACTTTTACCCCCACACAGATGGCCGGAGCTGAAAAATTAATCTCGCCCATATTGAGGGACTGCGGGGCCATATTTGGCCTTGTGGCGAGTCAAAGGACGGACAACAAAACATGGCCGGTCAGAAAGGTCTCCAATAAAAGAATGAGATAAAAGGTTCCCAGACAGTGACTAGTAGTTGGCTTTGTTAGGCCGGGGTCAGCCCGAGGTGTCCCGTTCACCACCACGTACTCGGCTTTTAAATGCATCGCTTGGTTTAAAAAATGATGCGAAAGTCAGCCGAACGAGAGAGTAATGCGACAGGGCTGAAAAATGAAAGCGAATTAAGCTGAATCCAAAAACCAAAAACGTGAAAGAGATAAGTGAGAATATGCTAAATTTAGGCCATCCCACGGAGACAAAGTTAAATGAGGGTGTTTTGTATTCTGTGCGCACCTCATGCGTAAATATCTGGTCTTTCTCTCAAATGAAATCGTTTATGCTGAATCACAAACACCAGGGTCTAAAAAAAATAATCTTTGCAGTGAAGAGTAAACCATAAATCCGTTTTATAGCCTTCAGGATTTCGTGAGGATTTCTGCTTTGGCTGCAGCTGCACTCTAAGGATGATGAAGCTCCAATGCGCAGCCAAAACCTCTTAATAAGCCCTGCGATGTATTACTTCTGCCTAATATACCCTGTAATAAAACTCTAATAAAGAGAGCAGGAAGAAAATGATTTTGTTTGGCTGAGGCATTAAAGGAGCTCATGCGGAGGGTGTAAATGGTTTGAAGATTTTGGCATGGCCGAGTAGAGTACAAGTTAACTACAGATTATCTGGGCTTAATCTATTTCATCTAAAGAGTCATTTGTTCCGAAAAGCTCATAATGAATCACATAAAATGACTGATATGCTACCAGATAGGCGATAAAGTGGCTAAATCTCACTTATATGTCAAGAAAAATGTCCTTCTGTTTCAAAGGCACAAAGCCTTTTAACAGTACAACCTAGGTTATGAGTGAGTCCCTTGCTCCTCCTTACTATAACTTCCACTGAGATGTAACTGAGCAAGGCACCATTTGCAATGCTGCAATGGGAAGTGGCAGTGCACATTAACTGCTTGCAGGGGCGATTCTAGGTTTAGACCTTTAGGGGGGCTCAGCCCCTAATGATAATGTGACACGGATACAGTGCCTTGCAAAAGTGTTATCCCCCATGCTAAATCAGTAATTTAAGCTACTGAACAACAACATTTTTTGACACTATTAACACTATGATGGAACTAAACCTGACACTTTATGAGTCACAGTAATAACGACCAATTTGACAATTTTAGTTGCTTACGTTTCAATTTGGGTTCTAATCTGCGCCATGAAATGACCAACTTCTTCTCTGGGGACTACCAACGTTACCTTTCACAACTTTACAACCGTCTCCTGCTCTCCCTCTGACAGATCAGATAGAGACTCAGCCAAAGGCGGGAGTCTGGCACAACCTCCTCCGATTGGCCAACACTACCTTTCTGTTAAGCCTTTCCTTGGCTGGGTTACAGGTGCGTAGCATTGGCGACAGCCAAACAGGATATTATCAAGCCCTTTGAACCTGTAATTGTTTGTCCTCTGTCACTAACAGACAAGTTCACAAACTCTAACTTGAAGCCCTAAAATTGATTTTTTTTTTTTAAAGAAAAGAAAGAAAAAAAGTTTTTTATTATTTAAATTTTTAGGGGGTCTAAAATCGCCAATGAGGATTTTCAGCCACTTATATATATTATTTAAAGCTTCAATATCAGACATATGGCAGCAAGATAAAGCAACTGTGAGCTGTCAATGACAACAATTGGGAAACAGACACGCAAATGCCAACAAATTTAAGTTATTTATTGTAAGAAAAATAAACTGAAAGGTAACTTTGGATTTTAGGTGGGTTAGTCAGTGTCATCAGTCGTGTAAATGTGGATGTGTGTGTCTAGTGAAAAATGAAACAAAGAGTGACTAAATACTTAGCTACACCCATTTATACATACATCACTGAGGCAGCAAGCCATGTTGTTTACTTTTTTCTGTGTTCAAGCTTTGTGCTAATCTCTTAATCAAGACTCAACTGAGCAGACATTAATGCTGCCAGGGAATTAGATCCAGTGGTGTAATCACATCATATCCTGTGTAAACCATCCCACTCTATTTGGTGATCAGTTTGGATGCAAATAGTAAAGGATTACATGACCGTACTTCCCCATCACCTCATTGGAGTTACCTGATGCTTAGACAACGGCCACAGCCTCTGGGAGAGTGTGAAAGAGAGCAGGACCACAAAAGCAAGAGCACCGTTAACAGTCGTCAGTTTTTCATTTCTCTTCCTTTGATTTTGATAGATGGTTAGTCATCACCCATAGACTCCCCCAGAACCCAATCTGTGACTGAGGCAGCTCCACACACATTCGGTTCTACAGGGTATGTATAGGCGAAGGTGCACTTCACGGCTGGCTGCTGATGTCTTCTTTTTGTTGCTGACAGAGATTTACACTCGCATGCTCCCACAGAGATTTCTGTAGTTGTATTTGCCGTGACTCATCATTCAACGCATCCCTTCATTTTTACGATGTGCATGTTTTCACTGTTGCACATGATGTGTCAGTGTCGTATAATTTATTGAAGGCATTAATGGGGCTTGTAGCATGTAGCTTTTTGACATCAATAACTCATTAAGGTACACCACATTAATTCTGATACATAAGTGCAATTACTGTAAGGAAGAAAATCCGTTATCTAGAGCAGTGGTTCCCAACCTTTTTTCCTTGGCGCCCCCCACACTCATGTCTAAGAAAAGCTGAGCCCCCCCCCCCAAAACCAAAGTTGAGGTAACTCTCGGGATAGAGCCTTACTTTCTTTTTTGATACAGAGGAGTTATCAGCACTGTTACGTTTCTCCGCCATGTTTCATTCATAAAATAGTGATGCCGTGGTGGCAGGAAAAACGAGGATACAACAAAAAATATAGTTTTCATACAGACTTTTGTATACATTATATATTCTAGTGTATTATAATTTGTTTAACATGTGCAAATTTTTATTTTTTTTACCTCAACCTCAAACCAGATAAAGACTTGCGCCCCCCCTGTCATCTTTGCCGCCCCCCCTGGAGGTGCCCGGACCCCAGGTTGGGAACCACTGATCTAGAGGACTGGCCGCCTCAATAGCCAATGCATTCTCATGAACAGGTTCGTATGATATACGAAAAGTTATGCACAAAAATTTGTATGATATCCTATGAAATAGGTGACCGTTTACAGTAACATAAAGCTTACTGTCAGCAGGGTATGGGTTACTGTGAGGTGCCGGTCGTTTCAGAGGCCGATGCGGTTGAGTTTAGCCGACAAAAAGGGACCCCAAATCCCCTCCCCCTGCTTGAAAACGCAGTGTTTTATGACCCAACCATCCACACCGACCTCCTCCCTACGCGGACCACAGCAGTCTTATACATCAAAGAGTTACTGTGGTGCATACAGCGATAAATACGTGAAATACATACAAATTACAGTGCATTACTTTTCGTAGCGATATAGTACCAATGATTCTTGAGAACCGCCTGCAACAGTGCGCTGTGGACGAGCCGGACGTTGGGTTGGGATATGTGCATGAACTCAGTCTTGTAGCTCAGTGGAAGAGAGATTTACTACTTTACTGTGCTTTACTATGCAAATGTGCAATGCTATTGATTCATTTGCAAGTGGAATACATCACATAGTCGTACGGACAAATATTCCGCTGGAAATTATGTATTCTGTTTTTATATCTATTCATAGAGTTCTATCTATTACCCTGTTTTAATCTGTTTTTAAAAGGAGCCATGCTGGTGATTTCATTCATGCTTTAGATTTCTGTGTTTTGCTGAATGACAGTATCTTGAACACTCTCCATCATAATACATCATTCAGTTCAGCACTGCAAGAGCAAGTTTGTGTGACCTTGGTGGTATTTAAGCACCTATAGCTCTTTCATTGAGGTATACTGGATTGGAAAAAGTGATGTGACTATAATTAGACCTGTAAAAACAGTGGAAATGAATGATTTGCTTTCATAGAAGAGAAACATGCATTAAGAGACAGCGTGTTACTGATCGCCTCATATATATTTTTTCGTTTTTTAAAAATTTTCAGCATTTGATAACAACCAGGAAAACAGTCAAGGCCGCAGCAGTTGGTAAAGCCACCTTTTTCACAACTTCACAAGCCACCTCGGTTTTGAGGACAGAATAATTGGTCACCTGCCAAAGTTGGTAAACAAGCCACCAGCTTGTTTACAAGCTAGCAGCCGCAGTGCAAACGAGTCCAGCATTGAGATGGTGGCTTATGGCAATTTACGAACTTGGCCTGGACCTCAGATTGGACTAAAATAAAAATAAAAAATGACAATCTTTGAAAGAACATGGCCCTGAGGGCAAGTCTAAATTTCTCATTGAGATGCAGCTGAAATACATTTATGATGGTCCCCAGCCCCTATAGATGTTTTATAATCAAAATCTGTCATCTGCTGGCCACTGGACGCCCCAAAAGCTCTATATATACAAGGATGATTGGGTTTAAATTAGGCAATCTGCAATGAAAGGCATATTTACCAACATGACTGCTATTACAGACATACAGTAGTTGGTGGAAAAAAAGGGAAAGTTCTCTGCGCTTCTGCAGACCACAACAATCCGGTGCAACCAAGGCAGGACACAACAGTACATACAGGACTCTGATGAAGATGTAACCTTACATCGAAACGTTAGTCACTGTCACGCAACTTAAGAAATAAAACCATCAAGTAAGAAGACATCTGTGTTGCACCGGCAATTTTTTGCTATTTTATACAGTAGTTGGTGTTGTTATCGTTGTTCTTGTCTCTTTGTACGCTGTTTATCTTTGGTAAATATTAAATTAAAGGTAAAAAACATAAACATGATGTATTGATCTTTATCCCACTCTGTATATATCAATGCCCAGGCTCAAAGGCAACACCATCATCTATTCCTTATGTCTTTATTCACTCATGGTAATATATTATTAGAAGTATCACTGACATTTACTTGCATTTACTTCTCAAAATGAGGTGCTGAGCGTGTGTATTTACTGTATGTTTTGGTCTCCGATGCCACAGAGACTGCCTGTTTCCACTTCTTGCCTTGGGCATTTTTTCTGTGCTCTGGCAGGGACTCATTTTTGCTGTTTACATTTACTAAACTCCCATGGCCGTTTGAGTGAGGGGCTGGCGAAAACTCTGGCCCGAACCATTTGTTTCTGACGCAAAAAAGCTTGGGTTGCAAGAAAAGAGAAGATCATGTAAAAGCATATTAAACCATAGGAAAAGGTTTTTTTTAAGCCGAAACGTTGGTTTCTTAACATTTTTGAAATGATGAGTTCAGAGCACCTATTTGCAGATAAAAGTACAAATGGTTAAAAAAAAAAAATCTATTCAGTTTAGAACTATTAATCCATGCCTTGACTTAAAAAAAAAAAAGGACTTTGACCTAAAACTTTCATTTTTCACAACAATTCCAGCCCAGGCTCTCCTGCTGAATAGGGGTTTGAATACTGGAATCATTAGCTTACACCTTTTGAATGGCGTTCCCTAGCTCTGAACTTTGGCGGACTCCTTTTAGAGGCAACAACAACAACGGGAGTGATGTTTCGGTTTTTTGAAAGCGCATTCTTCTTTAAGAATGTAGCCTAGCTGCCATCGGGTCGCGAGAGGGTCAATCAGAAGCGTTGACCGCTCGTTCACCGTTTCATTAGTCCTCGCGCTGGACAGGGCCACGCAGGCAGGGGCTCGCGCTAGCTGGGGACCATCCAGAGTTCACGCGGCCTGCGGGAGTCGCGAGCCCATTGTTTCACTGGTCTCTCTCTCCCTCTCTCTCTCTCTCTCTCTCTCTCTCTGGATGGATTATTGTTGTGCAAAGGCAGTTGGAAATTTGAAGGGTTAAAAGTGTGAGAAATATATATCAAAACGTTGTCCACGCGTTTCATTTTGACAGATGGGATTATCAGAAATTAAAAAAAAAATTCTCTGCTACATTCATAATTAATCCTGTAGGCTATTAGTAGCTGCCGTTTAATTATCCATTTTTTTCAATTATTGGTAACGTGATTAACGTGAGCTTGTAGCCTAGGCTGTAAACTGGTAGTTTAGGATGAATGGTTCTCTATTCACGTATTTTAGCCTATAGTCGAATATGCTGTCTTTTTGTAGGCCTATATTACAGCATTTCTGTAGGCCTGAATTTTTACTTTATAGATATTTTTATGTATAATGTTGCCTACAGACATCAGTTCTGATTTCAACGGGACATATAGCCTAGGCCTAACCACAAACGGCTCAGTTTAAAGCATTAAAGCATTATCACATAAACAGCCTTTTAGATCATTTCTTGTATATATTCCAACTATATTCGCCTCTCATTCTGAGTTGGGTCTGTGATATAAAGCCATTCAGATGTGGGCTTTTCTTTCTTGGGGTCGTTTCACTTTTTCATCTTAGACAGGCTGACCGCCGGCTCACCCCTCCGCCCCCGGCCCGCTGCCGGGTCAAAGCCGAGCGGAGAGCAGCTTTAACCCGGTTTAGACATTAACTGCGACCTCCAGCCCTGGTGGGAACACATGCACCGTCTCGGACTGACCAGCGAACAAGTAGCCCCACATTATGACTGTAAATTAAGACACAACACACACACACACACACACACGCTGACCGCATTGTGTTAAGACTCACGATTGCAGAATTTTAGAATGTGTTATGGCAACGCAATCTGTGGGAATCGTCGTTTCTTTACACACGAGTGAATTGTGATTACAATTTAATCATATCAATTTAATGGCTCTGAAATTAAAAGGAATAAGCCAAATAACATAACTGCAAATGATAATCCAAATTTGTTTCATACACTAATATAGGCCTACATTTAGAAATCGTAAAATTAATATAATCGAGTTAGGAAGTAGTCTTAAATT
Source organism: Perca fluviatilis (assembly GCF_010015445.1). Taxonomy (NCBI): domain Eukaryota; kingdom Metazoa; phylum Chordata; class Actinopteri; order Perciformes; family Percidae; genus Perca; species Perca fluviatilis. The sequence continues at coordinate 7,960,171 of NC_053130.1, read as the reverse complement.
AGACGTTGAATTATGTATTTATTAGGCCTAATTTCCAACACATTGTGGACTACATTGCACAAATCAAATAGATAACTACAAATACCAAAAGCAGTAGCATGTGTTATGAAGGAAAAGTCTGGACTTAAAAACCTTTTGGATGTCTGTATCACAGAGCCTGCTGAAGGCTGCTGAATATTATATTACCAAATACAATTGGTTACCGTGTTCTGCCATAATAATACATTCAATAAAATTGGTTGTGTAAAGTAAAATACAAATCTTTCAACCGTCAGTACACAGAACATTTCGCTGTTTGTGTACACTCTATAAGATACAATTAGCCTGTATACTAACTGTATACTACTGGTACCAAAAGTATTCTACAACCCTGAACCTTATTTAGTTCAATGTTGTTTCACAGATTAATGCCACTGTGTTTTTGCCTGTCTCGCACTCATGGAGCAAAGTCCCCCAAAATGTTCTCCATATATACTGCTGGTGCAGAGTTTTCTTTTCGCTCCTGTTTTTATGAGGCTTGGTGTGAGCAGAAATAGTCGTAAAATGTTAACATCTTAAAGTGCCATGACTCAAGCTGGTGTTTACATACACACACAAACACCAGTGCGGGCAGAAATCCTGTTTGCACTGCCTTCAGTCTAACGGCAGGCTACATCTCAAACCTTCAACCATCCAGCCTGCGGACAGAAACTAAATCTAAAATGTGCTTTCTGGTACAATATCGTCAAAGCTTGGTTTCAACGGCGCTTATTAACCACTCAGCCTTCTTTACAGTCATCTTTATTATTAGCCTATGTTGTCCCTAAATGGGAGATCATGACGTCAAAATCCTAAACCTGATAATCCTCCACATATGGAATAAGGTTTTGCCGCAACAGAAAGTAAAGGATGTACTGCCCACTCAAGAACACACATGCTGAGGGAAATTGCGCGCACACACACACGCGCGCGCACATGCTGTTTAATGCTCAGGTCTTTCTACAAAATGTGTTAAAACACAGACCTCTGTTCACTTTAAAAAATATAGATAGCCTATGTTTAAACAAATAGGATCACAAGGACCTGATATATTTAGTAGCCTATAAATCAGGTTTCTTCACTGGGAGGGCACACAGCAATATTAAACATATGATGCTGAACAGTCCTCTTAAAAAAAGGGGAAATCTTGAAAGTCCTTGAATTTTTTTTTTTTTAATTAGGCCTATATTTAAATATTTTAGAACGCGTTTGATAACTGAATGGTGGGTATTTAAGCATCTTAAAATAGCACTAAAATTGTGTAATAGCCCCACTTCCCTGAGAGCTGTAGCTTGTATTTGGTTGTTTGGATGTGGCAGCATTATTTGAAATTATCATTTGACTTTAAAAGCTCAAGATTACAAATTAATAAAAATAAAAATAAAAAACACAGCATCAACAAAATATCTCATGTGAACCAATGTCAGGTCTTACCACTGAAACACGTCTTGAATTTCACCCACACGAGGCCTTGATAGTGATAGGATTTGATGTCCGAATGTCCGAGAGAATATGAGTGCCCTTTCTGCCCAAACTATCACCTCTGGAGTGACTAAATTAGATTATATGTTGACTACAGGTGGATCTTTGGACCCCCCTCACTCACTCACTTGGGCCTTAGGGGGCCCCCTGGACCACAGCTTTAATTCGGGGAATACCCCCCCCCCCCCTCTCCCCCCCATCTCCTCCATCTGCCCCCTGCCTCATACAGTCAAAACTTCATATCCATGCCAAATATGAAAACAAAACCCCACTTACTTGTTCTGTTCTAATCTCGCGCTAAAACACGATGTTCGTTTCTGCCAAATCCCGTCGGTGCGCATCGAGGCTGATTATTGGAACCGTCTCCGTAGTTTCTCTCTGCGACACAAAGAGCATTCTGTTGATTTCGGACAAATATCGGCTACCAGTCCCATCTGGCCGCCTGTCGGCTATTCTCTCTGAGTTATATTTTGGGGCTTGTCAAACCGCCGGCAATAAAACACACTTTATTACCGTCACGTGCTCAGCTTTTTTTTTCTTTTCTTTTTTGCTGCTCCCACGCGGGTTCATAAATTATTAGGCCCTGCACAGAGAGCCTCTTTATTCGATAATGGCGCTTAAAAAAACCGCTTCAATCTCTGGGGTTTTGTTGTGCTGTTGGAGATAAAAACAATACTACGTTTTCTGGTCTTTTGAACTTGCACAGAGTGCTTTGAGTGGTTTCAATGTATTTGTTTCCTCTTTCCAATTCTATTTTTAGCCTATTTCTGAATACGGGTTCTCCTCTCTTTTTTTTAAGATACCAAAGAAATGAATTGTTATTTGTGTTCCTGGTGTTTGAATCGAATTATTTGCCTTCTTTGGTGTAACTGGGGCTTTTTGTTGCTATAATATCGGAGGGCAACCCATGTTCTTTGAAGAAATAGTGTTGGACATTTGTGAATGGTGTAAAAATCCGTGCGTACATATTATATTTCGTGTGCGTAAAACCGAGAGCCCGCATGCTGTCACCTTGTTGAGACCCCCCACTGCAGTCCTTTCCTCCAAAACAAGCAGATACTGAACGCTGTTTGCATTTTTCCGGATGTTCCTGGAATGCTGTTTGGAGCATTTGTTTCCTGCTTTGATTTCCGTAAATGGGGAGCAATAAAGCCATAAACTGGCTCTGTGAAAACACTCCGCGGGTCTGTGTGTGTGCGTGTGTGTGTGTGTGTGTGTGTGTGTGTGTGTGTGTGTGTGTGTGTGTGTGTGTGTGTGTGTGTGTGTGTGTGTGTGTGTATGTGTGTGTGGCTGTGTGTCCTCAGCACCCCTGTGGCTGCTGAAGTGTCAAAACCAAACCAAAAGTTAGGCTACATATAAATATCTTTTTAAAAAATACGCCTGCTTGAAATTAGACCTACTTAATGATAAGTTAAAAATAAAAGGCACAGTAGCCTAATACTAATAACAATAATAGCAATAATGCCAAACAAAATTGGAAAAGCCATCTGTCTGGAAAATAACCAAGATAACGCACATTTCATTAACGCACATGTCTATAGGCTGTCTAATGTGTGCAGCGAAAAAAAGCTTTCAAATCATTTATCTTTTCCAAATCAGTTTTTATTTATTTATTTATTTTGTTAGGCTATATATTTTTATTCGTGTCGTTTTCAGTACATTTTGAAAAATATCCCCAAAAATGTTCAGCAACCGTGGCCTGTAACTCTGGATTACATTATTAATAATGCACAGGTTACGACACAGAGCACAAGATGTTCGGTGATTGAAGAAGTGCAGTGGAAAAGAATCCGTTTACTTTCATTAACAAAGTGTCAGCGCCGTTTTTAGACCGCAGCCCACTTGAATCCCTGATTTATAGCGCCTCGGCTTGGCGTCCTGCCTAATAACGCCTCCTAGCAGCTGTAGCATTAAAAAAAAACGCGTCCAGAGCCAAGCAAAAATGTCCCGGGACAGCAGAGCAGATGAAGTCGCCCTCTTCGAGGTGCATTCAAGGTAACTCGGAGAAGATAATTCTCATGACCTCCAGGTTGAATGAACCGGAGGGTGAGGGGAAGATGGTGACGTTATCACTGAATACTGATGCTGTTGGAGCAAACAAGCCCTGGATCTGTAGCGCCATCTAGTGTTTAAAAGACACAGCAGCGCTGCAGCAGCAGATCTAAAGATGTGTGTAGGCCTACTACTTATTAAGATTTTAGTGATGAAGAAGATTTTTAGGATGACGTAGCAGCATTAGTACGAGGAGCTTTCAGCAGGTATTCGTCTGATTGATCCATAGTTCTTCATGACAATGTCCATTCATGATGCATGTTTTTAAAAAAAGTATTTGTTTTTAATGAAGATCTGCATTCATGATGCATGTTTTTTTATATATATAATTTGTTTCATGAAGATCTGCATTCATTATGCATGTTTCAAAAAAAGAAAACTAATCTTTTATTTCTTTTTTTTTTAAGTTCATGTAAGGTGCAGCTTGAATGGAGGTTTTTGCCTTTTGTTTCCTTTGCCAGCATGTGCCACTGCACTGAGTACCATCTAATTCTTTACTGTTACCTCCCTCTGGTGGCTCATAATAATAATAGCACTTTTGGCAACAATTTTAAATAGGATACAAGTACGTGGACATCCATCAAGAGTTTAACCAAAGAAATGGTACTATGTGACGACATATCTCAAACAGCTACATTTGTTATAATCTTAGTGTTTAATCCAATAGAAAATGACTTGACTATATGTTAAACAGTCCTCCTATATGCTACACAAGTCATTACCAATTTGAATAATTGTTGATAAATAATTAAATAGCTTTTGGTTATTGTTTGCCCATATCCTTTTTTATGTTACCTGAATCAACTGCTTCACTTCAGATAAAGTGCTCCAGCTGCGTGAGTTCTGGGACAAGAAGAAGAAGAAAAAAAAAGTGAAATGTCCGTGGACAAAAATCAAAGACAAGCTGTGACAAAAAATGATCACTTAATAAATTATCAATTATCAGGAAAAAGCAGCGAAATCAGGCTCTCAGGACAAACCTGCAGGTTGTTTTCTTCTTTGTAAATGTGATATGAAGTCTTTGCACCATGCTGCAGGGACAGAGAGAAAGGCATTCTTTTTGTAATTTACTGCCACACAAATGCATCTATCTCTATGTTGGTTTCTGTCTTTGTCGTTCTGTCTCTCTCTCTCTCTCTCCCAGGCTCTGTCTGTCCGTCTGTCTGTCTTATGTCTTTCTGTCTGTCTCTGGTTTTAATCTGTCTCATTCTCTGCGTCACTGTCTCCTTTTGTCTCTTTCTTTTGTTTCTTTCTCTCACACACATTGGCCCATAAACACACACACACACACACACACTCCCTGCTGCATTGCAGTAGGTTGTAAATACTGAGTGCCAGCTGAGCTTGAATGAGCAGCACCAGTGAAATACTGTCTTTGTCTCTCTCTATCTCTCACTTCCCGCCTGCTGCCCTCATGAGAAAAAAAAAAGAAATGTCAAATTCAAGAAAGTAGAGAAAATACTGTCTCTTTGTCTCTCTGACACTTAGGCTGCCCTCATAAAAAAGAATGTCAATGAAAGCAAAAACACCGAGGAAAGGGTTCTTTCTGTCTTGTTCTGTCCATCTGTCCGAGTACGTTTTTTTTATGGCGGAGGAAAGAGAAATTCACTTTCTTTCACAGAGGCCTGTGTGATTTCTTATAAAACAAGTATCAAGAAAGATAGCCGGACAAAGAGGAGATGCTAAAATGTAAAAGGAAGACATTTTCTTTCGGATTGTCTGTTTAGTCAGAGGGCAGATGATCCTTTGTGGCACCTAAAAGCCCAATTTTTTAAGGACACACATAACGCCACTTTGTGTGATAAACAATATATCGGTGGATTCAAACACCTGTGTATCTATGAATATAGCCAAAAACGTGCATGTGCATTTTACATGACATTGCTTAAGTGTGTCTTATGACCACATTGAGGACTGCTACTCAGGGCTGCACTTTCCTCATAGCATCATCCTTAAACAATTTGTAATCTAGATATATCCTTCTTGTATATATTTCAACACAGTGAAGTAGCTGTTGGTTGGTACACAGACATATACACCCTTAACTGTATATATATATATATATATATATATATATATATATATATATATATATATAACATTGTCTGCATCAGGACTGGGGATTGTAACCAAATGCAAATGATTCATAAAGGATGGTGCTGTTCCCTCCTGTATTCTCTTGTATCCCTTTCCAGTAGCTGTATGACTTGGCTGGAGCATTTGGAAATACAGGTACAGTTAAACAGGAGTCCTTGTATCTCTAAATATGCATTCTAGTCATATAAGAATTATGTTCACATGCATCAGATGTGCTAGTGAAAAAGACATTTTGCGGATGCCAGAGTGCAGAAACATAGGGTCTAGTGTATAATTTGTTGCTAAAATTTCAGATATTGTGTAATATTTAGCAGACCATTTTAAAAGCCTGCTTATACTCATCAAAGTATATATTATGCAACATACAATTAAAGCCTCTTGATCCATATAGACATTAATAATAAGCAGCAGGAGAGCATAATTACTGTTTTAGATCTCCACACACATGCATGTAGTGGAGCAATGATTGGATTATCTATTCGGTTCCACACCACAACTGTATTTTGAATGCCAAAGCTCAGCGTCGGTACCTGATGTGAGGCAGCCTGCTGGACTCCATTTTCCTCTGCAGCATCCTGAGATCAACATAACAAAGTAGGACACGAATTAAAATCTTGGAGAAAATGAAAACGAAATTTCAGTCCGAAATGAGTTGGGAGATGTTTGGAAGAGTAGGACAAGACAGTCGACACAGGAGAGAAAACATGCAAAATAAATCTACATACGCATCTTTTTCCGCCTGTGAACAGCCAGTTTCTTCCTTTCGGTATTAAACGTTAGGCCTACTTGATATCGGATGTGTTTAGGGGCATTTGTTCGGCACGTGTTAACATTAAAACGTAACATTTAACGAATAAATTAGACAAATCTGGTTATAAATATTGCAGAAAGATACAAAAGACAATGTAGAGAGAAGCCGTCCATGGAGGCGCGCGGGTACCAAGAAGCAGCTCTGGGCTACCGAGAGCGCGCGGGGGTAAAGGGAGGCTGTCCGCGAGGGTACGCACTGCACGCGCACACATGACCGTTAACGGGCCAATGGCGCGCGGTGTCGACTCATAAAATGGTTTTATGACCCGCGTGTGTAAATCGCGCAGACAGAAAGTGGAATTTGTGGCAGCTGGAAGCTGAAGCAGCGAGAGAAAGCTGCATCTTAAAATAAACGCACACACTTATGGGCTACAAACCCTACACACACACACACACACACACAGGAACCCTTATCCGGCCTAAACACCTCCAGTCATTTGGGTTTTTTTAGGCCTTTGACGATCCAGTGTTGCAATACTTTGATTTTGAGTTTGATTTTCATTTAGTGGCTATTTTGTGGATAACAAAAAAAAAACATGTCGGAATTCTAGCTGAAATGTACAAAAATAAATGTCATTTGTGCCTGATATTTAGACTGAAAACTCTTACAATTAAGGAAATCAAAGCCTTACCTCCTTAACCAAAATAGTTTCATTCTGTAAATGTTGTAGGCTAATCCTTTGATACACAACCTTATTAATGCTCTGTTTTTTTATGCCGCATAGGCTAAGTTTTTCTTTGACATTTTACCTCTGGCATAGCTAATAATCAGCATCCATTACTCTCACCTCTCCAGCTTTCTGCTTCATCATCTGTAGAAAAGATGTTAGAAATTCCTCCATTTTTTCCCTCAACAGGGTGAAAGAATATGCCCTTACATATCTACACTACATTCCTTCTGCGAGATAAAGGGAGATGGCTGATGGCTGCCATAAGAGAAACTGCTGCAGTATGACAGTTCACGGTCTGAATCCTTTTCATTTAACTGGAATTTAAATAACTCTTGGCAGACCTAAACCCCTGAGTGCGTTTTAATGGCCACACAAGCCTACCAGCCACTCGAATAAAGTTAGTTATCAGAGCAGAACATCTAAATCAACACACAATCCTAATCAACACTTTGAATAAAAATTTAAAAAAAAGACTGATTTAGTCATTATGTTCCAAATGGTATTTTTGCCCTATCTTCTAGAAATGAAAGTAGCTGCCATAAAACATTGGCTTCTCCCTCATCTCCATTTTCATGACAATGGCAGCCATCTTATTTTAGGTAGTTAAACTCGGCCTACCACAATCCACCTGTGCACGTCTACCATTTTAGTTTAAGGTATCTTATAAGAAAAGGCTTCAACCCGCCGAGAAAAAATTATTACAGAAAAATTCCATCAGATGTTAAAATGCATGTTTTCTCATATTTCTGATTCCTGCATTTGGCACCTTGTCCCGAAGAAACACACACTTGACCGTTTGAAAACGACTGTCTCAAACTATAGTGACGCTACATGGCTGGTCATAACACATTTTTTTTACACTGTTGCTGCAGGTTAAACTCTGGGAATTCTTTGATATTTAAGGATTACTGCATATAAGACCAAATCTGGTCTTGGTGGTGGTAATAGATCTTCTTTGTTTTTGTTTAGGTCTTTGATTCATGATTAGTCTTTTTATAGCCTCTGAGAACACGAGCGGAAAGACGTATTGGCAACATTTTAACGCCAGCATTCATTTGAAAACTCAGCCATTTATATCAAAGCCAATCAGTGCTGAAACAGAGTGGGCCTTTTAAATGGCAGGAATACTCATGCGTTGTGGTTGTATTGGGCTGCTGTTTTACAATACTTGGTCATTATGTGCAATTTCCCTTTTCTCAGCATAAAGTAAATAAATGAAATGGGTCATTTTGAAATACTTTGAGAGAAGAAGTTATTTTCTATCCAGTTTTGCAAGGTACAGTACACGTCAACCCGTGTTGATTGTGTCAGTGTGCTGGTTAAGGTGACTGCAGAGAACGTTTTATTTTGAAGAGGAAACAGAAGATGGAAGTATAGAATCACCCCTCTGATTGCAGTGATGCTCCCAGATGCCAGCGTCTAAATTATTTCATATGTAACTAGTGTGAATTTCTTTCTTTATGTAACTGTCTCGTCTACACTGAAATAGGATCACGATGAGAAACGGCTCATATATCACACAAGTTGTAATTTAATATCACTGAATGGCGCTTTCCCTTTCTGTATTATCCCATATGTCCAAATCAGATCATTTTCTTTCTTTAATGATTTTATAAAAAAAAAAAAAAAATCTTTAGACATCTTGAAGACGTTTTGGGCTATTTCCTGAAAAGTTCAAGCCGCTAAGAATAGCCGTGATATGTTTATTCTTAATCTGCAAGTAGCTACAGCCGGAAAATAGGTAACATGTCATGGAGTATTAATTTATCAACTAAATGCATGTAATTACAATGCTTCAGTAAACAGGATGGACTCGTGTCACTCATCTGTCTGATATTAGAAGCTGAAAATTCAGGTTCTACTGAGACTTGAACTCAGATCGCTGGATTCAGAGTCCAGAGTGCTAACCATTACACCATAGAACCGCTGTGGTTCAGACAGCACAACACCTCCACCCGGCGGACAGAGACAGCCTCTACACATGCAGCGTTTCTCTGATTAGGCGAGTCTTAGTAGCAGTAGTAGTCGAATGTATTGTAGTGGTACTGTATATTGGCCAGAATCTGCATTTGGGGGAGAGGGGGGTATATCATAGTGGGGGGTCTGGGTGTCCTCCCCCGGTGAAGTTTTGAGCATCAACGACTTCATTTCCTCCATTCTTCTATGCACCAATGTACGGCGGAAATACCTTTATTTAGCCTATGTGAAGAAGAAAAACACAGATGACAATTCAAAATATATCAAAAATATAATGGAAAGTATGTTGTTGCGGGTCATTGGGCATTTTGAAGTGGGTATATGGAAATCCTGGAGCTTTAGTGGGTATATTGTGTACTGTGTGTACCTGCGTATCACGTAGACTACACCACTGGTCTTAATCCTAAATCACTGTAAGACAACAATTAAGCAAGGTTCAGTTTATTAGGGAAAGAAATGATTTCTTGGACCTTATTGTTGTCTCCCTTCGAAACGACGTTTGTATCGTTACTGATAGACAAAGTAGGCTACAGTAGGCTCTTATTTATAGGCTGCATAGTAGGTTACATCTCCCTCCTACGAATACAGATGCTGGTAACCTATGCACATACTAAACCATACTTTTTCGAAATTATAATTTTTCATGCAGCCTAACTCACTTAAGTTATTAAAGTAGTCCAACCCTAGGTTACTATGCCATTGTGAATTCATTTCATGTTATTGCAGACATTTATTTTTTTTTTCACCAGAGGAGTGCCTTGGACCTTCTGTTGTTTTTCATCTCTATTGCAGACATTGTATTGGGAATCGGGAGCCATAATTTGAACATTACTTGCCGTCCTATTTAATTTCTGCAGCACGATAAGTGTTCCCTGTAGTTGACTTAATGTGGGTGTTTCGTTCCTTTTATTTCATGGCACCGTTTAGTTAAGTCCCACATTAATCGGAATTTCTAAACTCTTTTGTGAATCTAATTTCTTATTTACCTTTTTTTTGCCTTTATTGTACAGTCCTTTTCTGCATATTCCAGTGTGTTGGCGTGATATGTGTAGTTTTATAGATTTTTTTATTTTGTTATTATGGAATGTTAACAGAAATTTGAAGGGGTTCATTCGCAGAAACAGGTAAAGGCCATTCTTAAAATGGGTAAACCAAAACCTGGAGCGCAAAAACATGATGTAGGAATTTTTTTTAAATTAGCCCATATTTGTATTTTCAAGCTTTCTTGTTTGCAGCTTTCATCTAGTTTATCCTTCATAGTTTGGGATACCAGCGCGCAATCGACATATGACTCACACACTATGTGCGTAAAAAGAACTGCCATTTTAAGTTAGAAAATGAGACGAGAAGGTCATTTTCTAACACTTCTTATTCACTGCAAGAACATTTAAATGAAATTCAAATCCTGTCATGCATTAAGCATTATTAAGCCTGGATGGCAAAAAGTGGTGTTGACGATATATGGCGTTAAAGCTGTTGGCCTTCGACAGCGACATTGAAATGTTAGATTTTCCTAAAATCATACCAGTAATCCGGGTTTTTCTTTAACTAAAGGGGCTACAGTTAGAGTTAGAGATCTTCGATACACCTAGTCTGAAGTCGTAACAACCAATAACCAGCGCCTTTGTTTTCCGTTTTAATTCCCTGTATAATAAAATGCCCTGGGTGCTGTGCTCCTGCGGTCTGTAGAAATGTGATTGAGGCTGTCTGGTCTCATCTGCAGACAATGACTTTAACATTTAGAAGGACAGTTGAGGCTCCAAGGCAGGAAAGGGTATCCCAATAAAACCATATATAGTCACGATGACTGTCTGGCCTAAATGACTTTATGGTGCCTCTCTCTCTCTGTCTCACTCTCTCTCTCTGCGTGTCTCTGTGTCTTGAGTTGGGGGGAAAGTCACGTTTATTCTCCAAATGCATGCTGTTGGTTTATGACCCTGCAGTAGGATGAGCTGAGCACTTTATATGGCCGCAATAAATGAGGGAAGGTACGAGGCGCTGCACTGACTTTGACAAAACAAGGAGGCAGAAATGTCTCTCTGTGGACTGAAACTCCCACTGCATCTACCTGGGAGCAGTGGAACACCTTGACGTTGGAATAATATAGCCTAATAATAGTTAAAAAAAAATAAATAAATATATATATATATATATATATATATATATATATATATATATATATATATATATATATATATATATATATATATATATAATAAATCACATTATTGCTCTATAATCCGGTGTAACGTCGAACAGAGATCCCAGTGTTTTTCTCGTGTGGGATCATACCATAATAACGTAGGGTAATACGATGAGAACAGGGCTAATTTTAGTAATAGTAGTAGTTTTAGTGCATTTAGTGTTTGTGCGTGTTTCTTCATTTCATACTAACATATATTTACATTATAAAAAACAATCCAACTGTGACTTTATTACAGCTATAATAATGCAGGCTGTTCTCAGGAACCATTCGTGCATATGTCTAGCTACGAAAAGTAATTGGTATGAATGTATCACTGTAGCTATGTTCCCAGGCTGGCCTCAGAACCAATCTCACCAAACCTCGTAGTAATAGCAGTTTTTTGTTTGTGTTTCTCTACTTCATACAAACATATAAACATTGAATACAAGAATTATAAATTACAATACAACTGTAATTTTAATAATCCAACCGAACGACCGGCTACTAAAAAAAGAAGCTAATAGCCTAGTCGTAGTATTTTCTCTGTGTTTCTCTATTTCATACAAAAATATTTAAGCTAGATTATTTAAAAAAAAAAACAATACAACTGTAGACTAACTTTACCTAAGAACCCAACGAAGTAGCCTAATAGTATTCTGCGTGTGTGTGTGTGTTTCTCTATAGGCTACTTCATACAACATAATTAACGTTTAATTAAAAATTATAAATAGGCTAACAATACAACTAATCTACATGTATTTCATATATTTTAATACAGCTAATAATCTAACCAAACGATTGCATAGCCTACATTATGGTCCTAATTATATATCTACGGATATATATATATATATATATATATATATATAGGCCTATTCGTAATTATGACAGCCGTATTAACAGCCTGCAGTTACACTAGTAGCCTATTATTGTAAATATTTAATAAAAACCGAGATGCAAATGAGCAATCCGCTGCATAAAATAGCAAAGATGAACTGAAAACAAGAATAAAACAACATGGGAAGCGCATAATTAACAATGATGATGCCATCCATCTTTTTATTTCATTTTCAAAAAGATCCCCACGAGCAGCATATTGAGGCTAAATGAGAGCAGGTGAAGGCCTCGCATCATCACAACACATCATGCCTCCAGTTCAATCTCAGTAGGCTAACATAGCCTGTTGGGTTTCCCTTTTCTCCCAGGGAGAATGGGCTGGTGTTGAGTCCATCTCATCCTCGTGAAAAAAACACTAAAGTACTGATAATATTCCTCTAATATTTTAACTTGATGTTATCGTATACCTTCTAAAATGAAAAATAGGTTGTGCGTTGTTTGTACATAGAACGTCTCACATGAACTGTATGCAGCTGTTTATTCTAGGAGGTAACAGAAAGCTTAGATAGCTGTGTGTGTGTGTGTGTGTGTGTGTGTGTGTGTGTGTGTGTGTGTGTGTGTGTGTGTGTGTGTGTGTGTGTGTGTGTGTGTGTGTGTGTGTGTGTGTGTGTGTGTGTGTGTGAACATATGATCTCCATGTATCCCACATTAACAACAGATAGACTTATACAACACAGCAACGATAACAACAAATACGTCCATTCGGCTATACATGCACATTTTATAAAAAATAATAATAATAATAATAATAATAACAAGGAAGCTTGTTCTTTTCTTAAAATACAAAATGATAAACGTCCCTTTTGGATATTATTTTCAGGGAGACAGGGGTTGGTTGTAACACAGAGAATTGATCCAATCAGCAGCTAGATTAAAAACCTGTGTGTGCCTCTCTGACAGCATCACCCACCCGGACACACCTGAAATACATTGGTAAGTAAGTATTTTGGTATTACTGTTGATTTTTTTGTGTTCATTTCATAATTTGCATCTTGGTTTATTTTATAGTTAAACTGTTGCAAACCTGACATACGTTTCTGTTCCAGTGTTACAATTACAAGCTGTGTAATCATCTATAAGGGTGTGGATGGACATGCCACTAATCTCAGCCATTTGATCCCTACACATTGGGCTACATCTTTAGCCCTGGAGAGATAAAGTGCTCCTAAACACTGACAATCTTAACTTTTTGCAGGGTTTTGTCTTCTATGGTGACAATAGGTCATGTAAAAGCAGTATTGGAGCTACAGCCAATATGGCAGAGCATCCGGAGTCAGTCAGTTTTTGTGTGCATGAATCCATCTTCAATAACTTGTATGCTTATGTTGTTAATTTACACACTAAAGGATGTTGGAGGTTTCAGTTTAAAAGTCTGGTTTGAACTAACTTTCCTTTGCAAAGGAGCAGAATTTATCACATGTGAAACACATTTCACGTGTTCAAAATTCACATTTGGAAACATGTTTTCAGAAAGTTCACATGTGAAAAGATCATTCAATGTTATTTTCATATATTTCACATGTGAAAACAGCAATTTCACCTTTTATATCTTGTGTGAAATGTTGCCGTTTTGATAGATTCACATTTTTTGTGATTGTAAGTCCAGCCACAGTAAAGCTTTGTGTCTTAAAGAACGCTGGATCATGCAAATCACACAAGAATATTAACAGATTCCACCTTCTAAATTAGAGCTAACAAAGGGATCAATAAATGCATCAATTTACATCATTTACCACCTAATCTGTCTGATTCTGTCTCACTCTCTTATCTCTTTTATTTTCTTTTATTATGGTTATGATTACGTGTCAGGCTTCTTTGTTTGCTTAGGGTATTTTTATTTCAAATTTTTAAAAGCTCTGTGACTATTTCAGGCCATAGCAGATGTAGCACAGTCACGTCTGACATACTGAAAGCAGTTTTTATGAGGACAATAGTTTTAGCATTAAATCATAAAACGCAATTCAGATTTTGGCAGAAAGCACAGACAATTTATGTGAAGTCAAGTATGTGTCAAGTAGTTTCAGTTTTGGACATGTGAGATTGCAGCCTTGTCAAAAACAGATGTTTTACAATCAGCAAAGTCTTTGATATCATCTTTCTAGTATGTGGTTGTTTTTTTAAAATTCAATTTATGGATTTTTCTGTAAATTTGAACTTTTGAAGCATTATTTACAAGTACCTCAGGTTACAGGTTGACTAACGTGCAGAAGGAAGAACCCGATTTCAGAAGCTCTAACATGAAAAAAGGCCAAAAGACATTGAAAGGAGTAGTTTTTTGTAAAAGTGTTACAACACATCCTGGTCTCCCCTGCAGAGTTTCACCACTGCAGAGTTTCACCAGGGCAGCCATGTTATAGCTCCACAATCCGTTGCTTAGTAACAGCTGCTCATGTTAAAGATGTTGGGCGTCTTGGAGCACTGCGTTTCTCTTATCAGTTATAACATCACCACCTCCAAAACCTATCCTGGAAGAAAGAAGAAGAAAAAAAAAACATCCCTGGGCCTCTTCTCCAAATCCATCATTCATTCACACTCCTCCTCTCCCGGATCATCAGCTTCTTCATCTTCATCCGTCTGTTCTGGAACCAGATTTTAACCTGTCTCTCTGTCAGATTTAAGAGTCCTGCCACCTCCAGGCGCCGGTCCCTGGTCAGGTACATGTTGTAGAGAAACTCCTTCTCCAGCTCCAGGGTCTGGTGTTTGGTGTATGGACACCTTTTCTTCCGGGTGGACTTGGCATAGATCCAACTAGCTGCTGGATTTTCTGTAGAAGAAGACACAAGGTGGCATAGATTTTTACTTTAAAACCTCACACCATATATTTACTTGCTGTGTGTGTGTGTGTGTGTGTGTGTGTGTGTGTGTGTGTGTGTGCGTGTGTGTGTGTGTGTGTGTGTGTGTGTGTGTGTGTGTGTGTGTGTGTGTGTGCGTGCGTGCGTGTGTGCGCGCGCCCGCGTGTGTGTGCGTGCGTGTGTGCGCGCGCGCGTGCGTGTGTGTGTGCGTGTGTGAGTGTGTGGAGAAGTTCAAAGACTGACATAAATATCAGAGAAAATATTTTCAGGAACACATTTTATGAGCCTGCAACTTTTGGCTCATTAGAAAAAGAAACAATATCACATTCTCAAAACACAGCCCCGTAAATAAAGACAGCGTTCAATTCTTTTTCTTTTTTTTTGTTTGCCATATTGCTCCTTTTAGCCAGGCTAACTCAGGTTTAAGAGCATCTGGTTTGTGTATGCCCTCGTTGTACCCTTCCTTCATTTTAATAATTTAACATAATGTGACATTATGTAAAATTATGTTTGTGGTTTCTGATGCAGCCATATACCTGTTTTTTTTTAGGATGAAAACGTTTTTTGGAAGGACAGCAAGCAGCAATAAATACAGCAGAGTGCCCAATAAAGTCTAAATCTCTGTGTAAGTGCAGGCAGCGTTGGTAAAAAGCCCAACTTAGCCTCATTTTTTGAATTATTAAACTGAAGTTAGGATATTTGAACCTTTGAATGATCTGAAATGTTATATTTTGCACTTAAAAAAAGAAAAAACGTAAAGCAGCCAGAGAGTGCTGTGAAATTATAGTTATACAGACAGACAGCAAGAGAGCAACAAGTATTTTGGCTTTGGATTGGTAGTCCTACACTCACAGCTGGACTGAGGTTGGCACATCTCCAGAAAACCTTTATTTACCAATAAGTAGAACTCTTAGATGAACCATGGCTATTAAAAATGTTTTAACCCTAATTTCTGACACAAAAAGCTAATAGTAGGTCATAGCGTTTCACTCAGTTGCACATACATTTGGACATTAAACCAATAGCCTACATTTACAGAGAGTTACAATGTACAAAATGGCAAATAAATAGCAAATAAAATGTAGGCCTATTATTATTATTATTATTATTATTATTATAAGCCCAGTCATATTGTTTTGCTTCACGTCGTGTTCCTCTGTGCTTTTTGTTTATGCTAATTCAAACTTTTTTTAAAGCCTATACTTTTGTGGATCTGAAGTTAAAAAATAATAATAATAATTATTATTGTTATAAAGGATATTTGTTGCCGTTTGAGGCATGCCACATTATGAAGTTGCTCCTGTGCAAGCTACAAACAATGAAGGGTTTATAAATTATTAAGGTCGTTTTTGGATGGACATGCTTATACCATATATATATATATACATATATATATATATATATATATATATATATATATATATATATATATATATATATATATATAAATATATATATACAAGCTTCGAGCATTAGCTGCAAGAAAAATAGAATAACTTATACTTTCTGCACAAATCCGATCAGAGAAATGCAGTGGAAGCCTGCGTTTTCTCTTTAGTGACAAATTGTTAAATAACAGCAATAGCACCTTAATTATTTTAATGGACAATAAAGTTTTACATTTTACCGTTTACAAGACATTTATAGCGCTATAAAAGTCACACACACTTACTAAAGGCTACTTAGGCCACATTCTCTCTCTGTTTCACACACTCACAACTACACACGCACACACCTGTGTAGCCTTTGCCACTTCTTAAATGCTAATAAACATTCCTGAGTTTGATAGTTTATATCTGTCTTTACCCGGGTCAAGCTGTTGCTTTGTTTTTCTCTCCTCCTCCACTTTTTTGGGCTCCGGTTTCCTTCCCAGCTCCTTCGCCGTGCCAAGCCGCTCGAGGACCACCTCAGTCGGGCTGGCGAAGCTGGAATCTTCGGGGCTGTTGTGTGACGGCGGTGAACTCTCAGGTTTAACCGCCTCATACCTCGGGCTCAGATTGGAAAGGTCACCCTGAGCGGGGACACACACGGGAAAACCGACCGACGCATGTGACAGAGAAGTCTCCGAGGTGGGAGTCGCCCCCTCCCAACAGCGGACGAACCTGCTCTCGGAAGCGGCCGCGGATGCGAGGTGTTCGGTGTGTGTCTGCGTCTGCGGGTCGTAGTATGGGTGGTGGTGGCTCAGGAGGTGATGTGGGTGAAAAAGACCGGGGGTGGACTGCAGCTGCGGAGAAGAGGGCGAAGACGAAGTAGAGTTGTTTGCCCAGGGAGAAAAGCCGTTTAAGCTCGTTTGTTTGTTGGAAAAATGTGAAAAATCTGGAACGTGTGAGCCGGGGACCCCCTCCTCATCCTCCGCTCTTCGGACTGGCTTTGCGCAGCCGGCCGTCGAACCCTGCAAGCCTCCCGGGATGAAATGTGCACCGTACGGCTCCTCAGTCTGGATCCCCATCATGGAATAATAATTCGTTAGCGACATGTTTATTTTATTATTTCAATAAAAAGACACTTAAGTGCGACTGTAAAACCTTAGATGGGCTGGTATAGTGGCTTACATCCTCCCCTAAAATGGTAGTATTTTTTTTCCATGCCCTTACCTCCTTCTCGGCTGCCCATTGGTTATACGTGGATCACATGGTTAGACTGTATTTACCCAGTATAGGAAATAAATCAAATAATTCTTTTGTGCTCTGAAATGTGATGGAAGGCCTTCTAGTCTGCTGCCAGATGGGCCACAATGTAGTATCGGTTTTTTAAAACTGTACCCTACTTGAAACACCGTTTTACAAGCACAATAAAAAGTAGCAGTTTACAAGCGCGTGTGTATGTGTGCGTGTGTGTGTGTGAGTGTGTGTGTGTGTGTTTCTGCCAAACCACTTTTTAATAGGCCTATAAAATAAGAGCTTATTCTGTATTCATAATTGGTGACAAAAACGCGTCTTTGTCGCCTCAAAGTTTAGGAGGGGAGGTGGGTTTTGGCTTTTCTTTGTCCCGACAAGTAGCCTAGCCTACTTTCCTTGATCTTGATTTTACAATGAGCTTATTGTGTATTTCTCAAAAAAAAAAAAAAGACGAAAACTCTCCCTCGAAGTTATGGATGCCGCTATACGGGGACTTGCTTTTGTTGGCCATATACTGCAAAATCTTTATTGGATTTGTGTCGGTGGACTGCTTCACTCGTTAAATCGTCCCGTTTCAGCTAGGCCTACCTGTAATTATGTTTTTTAATTCAGGCAATTACTTATTTTACGCACTTCTCCTACTCAATTATTCCTGAATAATTGATTGACCCACCTAATAAATAACAAAAAACACGCATGGGGTTGCACATGGAAGAATTTTGTTGTCTTATGGGGGTTTTTTTTTTTTTTTTTGGTGGGTTTTTCTTTTTTTTTTTTTTTTTTTTTTTTTTTTTACTGAAGGGTTGGTGTGCCTTGAAGAAATAAATAAACCATTAACACCCCATTGGATTATCTGAAAAATGCATCAGCACGAAGGTAAAAGCAGGTCTTTTTTTTATAATTGACATTTTGGAGGCACATGGATCCATCTATTGGTCAAATGAGTCAGTGGTTATGCACTGCTTGATATGTAGGCATACATTATTTAGCTAGATGATTAAGTTTTAAGAGGCTGAAAACGTTGCAATTAAAAAAAATCATTTCAGAATCAGAATCAGTTTTATTGGCCAAGTATACTTACATACACAAGGAATTTGACTTCGGTAGGTGTTAACTCTCTATACATTCAACAAATAAACATGTAGTACTAACAAATAGACATGTAGTAGTAGTAGTAGTAGTAGTAGTAGTAGTAGTAGTAGTAGACAAATAGTAATATAGACACATACTGTACAATATACATATATATCAACATATACAAAATACAAATATAAAAATAAGACATAATATCAAGACAAGTACACATGGAGTGGGATGTAAAGTGCAAAAAGTAATAGTGCAATGTAGTGTGCAAGATGCATATTGGAAATTATTATATTTGGCCCCATGAAGACTTTCTTTATTGTTTGAGTGTGAAAGTGAAATTCCATTGGCTAGAGAAGAGGTTGACAAGCAGGATAGGGGCGTAGCTTAAGACACTTTTTTTTTCTTTTCTAAGAACCTTCTAACCATAATGAATCCATTTCCAACATAGACCTTGATCGCTGTCTCTTGTGCACCCATAGCGCCATCTGCTGGCTGGATGAGGTAACACTTTGCAGGACAAGCCATGCAAGATAAGATATTTCACCATGCGGGGCACTTTAATACATTCTTTTTTATTTTTATTTAGCACTTGATCAAGTTAGTAGAAGCTCTGTCATCTGGTCTCAGTAATAAAATAAAAAAACACATGAATCAGCGCTTATAATTTAATTTTGGCTGGACCCTTGAAGATTCAGACTGAAAGATGTTATCGAGTTCCTCTAGATGGCAGTAACATCGGTCTGCTCTAGTGATGGAGCGGGGAGTCAAGCTCAACCTGCTGTTGCAGGCTGACATATATGACAGACTGTCACATATGAAGTAGGGAAATAGACTGCAACATTGCCCACAATGCATTGCCATAAGCAAATGCCAACCGTTGCAGGGATTACAATCTGTTAGTGAAGTATTATTAGTACTATTGCATTTACTCTTTCTATTTCTATTGTTTTTTGCACCATCACTTTTACTATTACATTACTATTTCTACTATATGACTACTTTATTGTTGCTATTACTAGCACTATTACCATTACTTACTACTCACTGGAAACTCCCAGTATTTATAACCAGTGTAAACACAAAGTATAACACACTGAATACATGTAGTTGTAATCAGATATGTAAACATTTTGAGTGCTTATTAATTTATTCATATTTGTCAACAATTATAACTTCTCCCATGAAGACATATTTTATATTATTACAACTGTGTTTAATTGTCATGAATTATCTGTTTCTACAGTTAGGAGTTCCCACAAGAGTTAATTGTGTTAATAGTTAATAGTTACATAAATCTGCTTCAACTACATTATAGTGACTTATAAATCATTCATTACATGTTTATATACTGCTTATAAATGCTAAACAGTGAGGTTAAAACAAAGTTTTGCCCTTTCACTCCTGTCTATTATCAATTCTGTTATTATTGCTAAAAAAAAAAAACATTGCTACCGTTGCTGCCACTAAAATTACTACTGCTACAAACCTTAATTCAACTACTACCAATACTGCAATACTGCTACTGACACTTTTTCTCCTTTCAATAATAATGCTGCTGCTACAAATACCACTACTATCACTGCTGCTGATATTAAACCTCTTCAACTTCTTTATTTGCTTAACTACACACATGCCTCTGTTACTGCTTCTACTACAAGTTCTGTTACTAGACCTGCTTTCTATTTGTCTACTGTCAATGTATGATCCATTTCTTTAAGACAGTAGAAAAAGAAGAAGATTAAAACAAGGCTTAGCAATAAAAAAACGTATATAAATAAATCCATTTAAAACGTGCCTGTGTTGGTAAAAGAAAAAAAGGCTCTAGTGGTCGAGTTTATTGTAGGTCATTAGGTTGAATGCCTTTACTTCCAACCGAAACACAATCTCTCCTTTCATCTCCTTGTCTTTCTTTTTACGTCACACACAAATACACACTCATGCACAGCCATACTCACACACACACACACACACACACACACACACACACACACACACACACACACAGACTACGTGCAATGTGTGAGACAAAGAAAGAAAGAAAGAGACAGCAGACCGTCTGTATTGCCCCAATAAAAGTCATTAAGTTGAGGAAATGGTGGTTGTGACGGTGTGGTGTGTTGTAGTTGTTTTGCGGTTCAAGGTTCCTCTGCAGCCTTGGACTCACTGTGTGTTGTTCAAAGTCTGGGTTGGGACCCCAGATTGGAAAGAAGAAAGAAAATATGACAAGCTATTTACTACTTTTACATATTATCTTTTATAGTTTGACACTTACATTTTATATTAGTTTAACCTGGGGCAGCAATTACCTGCTTAATAACTTGCTTTTTAGTTATGGTTGTGTTTACGATTTAGGCTCATCCAGCTAAAATGTGAGCCTATTTAATTGTGCTTCTGGGTGTGCTTTTTTTGTTGCCGATGCGATAACAGATTATGTTAATATACTTTTTATTATGTAAAGCATTCAGACAACATCCTTTGAATGGCTTCAAACAATTCTGTTACAAACCAGCATTTAAAATAAGCAATACCTATTTGTGTATGTTGTGTAGCTATTTTCTTCTTATTTTACAAGAGATTTTATATTATATAACACATTTTTAAAGTTTCTGAACTGGTTTATGCCACCACTAACAGGCGGTAATTTAAAAATTCAATTTATAATTCCACAATCAGACTAATCCAACCTCTAAATGTCACAGGAATTTTCTATGTTTTTGTTTTCGAATGTTTGAATCCTTTGTAAATTAGAAATGCATTTAAAACAATGGAATCATATCATAAAGTTTACCTCAAGTATTCTTTTTACATCAAATTAAGGATTACACCTTCTGAGAAAGCCCTGCAAAGCCCTTTCAAAACAAACAAACTCTTAGAGATATTGTATCATATATTTTAATACCTTGTCTTCAAGTGTACATGTTCTGACATAAAATACATGCATACATTGAAATCCAAACTGCGTAATGTTACATTAAATGAAAGGACACACACTTGGAACAAAAGTAGAAGATAGGCATGAACATACTCATTGATTGTCATTCATTATTTAATCACAAAGCACATCCAAGTAAACCAAGCAATAGGATTGCACTCATATTGCTTTCTTATGCAGTCAGTCTTTACAGTATTTTGCCTGAAAACACAGAAGCAAAATGGTAACAATACCAAATGTCACAGATAGCACAAAAAAAAATGATATTGTCTTCGCTTGCCTATAATGATTAGATTTATATGATATTTGGTATTTACCTTTAATTGTAAACAATTTCACATGGACAGCAAGAGGATTTATAATCCAAAAACTGTGACTGTATCAATACAGATTGGTAGATCGATAGAAACTAACTAATTTACACACATAGGGCCTGTATCAATACATTGTCAGCAATCCAAGTCAACATCAAAACACACAATAAAAAATCAATCAAATACTCTAAGAAATGTGAAGTCCTACACAAGAGGCTTCACCATCGAGGATATAAAGAGCTACATCTGTATTTAATGTTTCCGTTCATTTAGTTTTTTGAAAGGATAAAGAATGTATGTGCTCATTCCATGGTATTTATAGGACATGAGGCAGAGAGGTTTCATTTCTTCACAGTGAGCCACATGTCTTCAGATGGAAGTTGGGTTCAAATAAGGCAAGAATGCCTTTGATGAAAAGTCAAGAAAATCAGGAGCCAGACAGAAGAATAGTCATTAGTTGTTGGTGCTTTTGACTGCTCATGATTTGTTTGTACTCAAGAAAAACATGGGGGCTAACACTGAGCCTTGGGGTTCTCCTTCGATGGCAGTTAGGAACTAGATGTATCTATTTATTTGAAGACAATGGAGTAGAGGCACTGCTGGGTCTTTGTGGTGATCACATACAGATGCTCTTTGGCTAATTCAGATGTACTGTGCTTATTCCATCTTGTAAAGGGCTCATTGCATGGATGGAAAGAATATATAAACTGCAAGTCTCCTTCAAACTATCCAAGGCACATTATAGGGTTTGTGCCTTGGAAATTAAAATGTACATGGCATGTTGGTATGTAGCTTATATTCAAAATGACCAGCCTATATTTTTTTTATCTATTTATTTGTTTGTTTTTACCTTTATGTTTGTCTCTATTAACCTGCCTACAGGGTTGGAATGATACAGTGCTGTGACATTGTTTGCAGCCTGACACTGTAAAAAAGACTCCTACTTCTTTCTTCCTCATCCGTCCATCATAACAGGTGATATCTCGTGTGGTACAGCAGTCTCTCTCTTTTCAATTTCTTCTCTTTCATTCTTCTGTTCTGGAACCAGATTTTCACCTGTCTGAAGCAGCAAAGGATAAAATAGATAAATAGAATTTGATTTGTTTGCACTGGTGTTCTAGCAGAGATAGAAGTTATATTGAAATAAAAAGCAACATATCAAACAGAATATTAATAGGCGATGTAATTACATCATGGTCATCACCAAAAAAAAATGTATTTGGATACGCCACAACAAACAGTTATATTCATTATCAAGTCATCTACCAATTATTTAAACGTCAGAAAATTGTGAAACACGCCCATCAAAATTTCCCAGAGCCCAATGTGACATCTTAAAATCTCTGATCAGCAGTCCAAAACCGAAAGAAATTTTGTCATAATGATATAAACACAGTGGAGAATTAGAATTAGCAGTTATCAAAATAGTTGCTGATTCATTTTCTGTGATGAATTCCATTCCAATGTATTCACGGTTACTATACTTCCATATATTTCAGAACAATTTGCTTACAACAAGAACGAGACACCAGTCACCAGCCATGCAGGGTATGGAGTATTTAATCCTAGTGCTTCTCTGCAGCCTGAAGCTTAGGTGAGTGGAGTAACAATCACCCTAGCTCTAGTTTACCCTCATCTAACCCCAACTGGAGCAACGTTTGAAGTGTTCCTTTGCCCAGGTGTAACTGTGCTTCTATGACCCAGAAAGCAGCTTGTATTTTTACAAATGTCTTCATATATGAGTCTGTGAATTAGAACTGGGGTCTAGTCCTGCCCTACTAAATTGAATTAAAGAAATACTGCAACATGCACGCACCGATCTGTCAGGCGCAGAAGTCGGGACAGCTGCACGCGTCTTTCCTTGTTGATGTAAATGTTGAATAGAAACTCTCTCTCCAGCTCTCTGATCTGCTGCTTGGAGTAAGGACAACGCGTCCTCCTCCTCACACAGGGCTCTGCTGGAGAGAGAGGGAGAATGATACACCTTGAGAAAAGAGTTATTACAAAGAATAGTAAAAAAGCTAATTTTTAATCTAAGTGTGTCTAATGTAATAGAAGAACATTACTAATGTAATACAATGCAAATGTTCAGAGGACACCTGTCTCTTTAAACACCCAAAAGAGATGAGCGACAACCAGTCTGTGAATTAGACTGAGTTTAATTGAACTGTTTTTTTGGGGGGGTTTTGGGGGTTTGGATATTATTTTTGGCTTTTTTTAGCCTTTAATGGCTAGGACAGCTATAGACAGGAAAGTGGGAGAGATATGGGGGATGACATGGCCACAGGTCGGAATCGAACTCGGGCCACTGCGATAAAGACTGAACCTTAATATATGGGACACACACTCAACAAGTTGAGCTATGGGCGCCCCTGAAATGATTTTTAACTTTGACATTTTTTGTATTTTTGTTTTACTATCCACACAGCCACACATTGACAGGAAAACACTCACTGCACATTTCAGACATCTCAAAAAATTAATTAACAGACAATACAATTAAAATGTAACTAGACTATTAAGAATAAGTAAAACAATAAAGAGAAAAATTGGAGATAGGTTTGCATTAAACACAATAGAATGGTCTTTGACAACACTAGTGTGGTGAAAATAGAGAGACCATGCAGACAATCAATCATGTGAGATGGGAGAGTCTCCATGTAGATGATACAAGGTTGACATATTTTATAGAAACATATCTTGTTTATTGGTGAGTAGGTTATCTTTTCCAGATGTACGCAACTGTTCACTTCTGAGAGCCACAATCCAACTGGAAATAGGAGATCTGATTTTGACATTTTTTGGCAATGGCCTGTAGGATTTTTGTAAGCTTGATGGAATAATGTGTAAGATTAGATTTTAAGAGGTTACTCAAAAGCCATATCTCAGGATTATTGGGAAAGTAACTAAAGCATCACAGATCCCCTGTCAAGAGCCTTTTTTAGTCTATACACTGCCAAGTGGAATGAAGGAAAGTACATTTACATTTGTTACATTTAAAACACAGGGGTGAGAAATTGAGGTTAACATGTAGCTTGGAAGGGGCAAGCTAAATCTGATGTAAAACATTGAGATTTTTAACTTTTCATTTAAGGTGAATGTCAAGGTCTAAGTGGGAACAGTGAGTTCAAGAACTGACTGACCAGAGCCAGAGTTTATAATTACAAAGTGTTTACATTAAGTTATTTGTTTGCATTTGTAGATTTGTAAATGTGTAAGTCACAGGCAAAACATGCTTATTTAGGCCCACATGCATAGGTAGTAGGCTACGTGACTGTTTACTATTTCAGCCATACACTATCAGTTGGGAGTGCAATTGGCAACAAAGAAAATTGGAACATTAACTAACTTTATTGTGTCATTTGATAAATAATCACATATCAGTGCAAAGAAGCCTATACTTTTAAAATAGCTATAGGCTAAAAACAGCATGCATGCTTCCATTTTAGAGAGATTATATTGCTATATCGGGGCCATTAAATACATTCCTTAGGTTGTAGACGTGTAGAGAAGAAAGAAGCTAAAACAGTACACTAGGCTATTAGCCTAGGCTTTGTGTTGTTAATTGTTACATTATATTCAGTCCTGTTAGCTTATAGCTTTAATTTGAAAATACAAACCTGTTCTAATCAGAATCAGAATACTTTATTGATCCCCTCAGGGAAATGATATAGTTGGAGTTGCTCACAGTCAAATTCAAGGTAAAATAAGAGTGAGAAAAGTCAATAAGTGTATAAAGTAACATAGCTACAGTATAGATACAGAAATATATGTTTAAAAAGATAAGTAGAAGTAAGTGAGATTAGGTTACAAGTAAGATTTGGTTAAAAAGATTGTTTCAAATGGATTGTACAAATTCTATTGTAGTGCAGTGTCAACATAAACACAGTAGGACATTACACAATAAGTACAGTGTGAATATAAGTAGCAGCAAATAGATTAGATTGAGTAAACACAGAGTAGCAGTCTACACAACAGCAACATACATAAATAAAAAGAGTTAACTATTAGTCTATTTATTTATTTTTTTGCCTGGACAAAAGGTCTATAAATGACTAATCTTGGCTGCCCCCCGTTGGGCCTATTACGGCTCTTCACAGCATTTCACAACATTCAGTGAGTGTATGTGTAAGGAGTAGAAATGATAATGTAGGCTAATGTTTTAATGAAAAACGTATAGGATATCAAATAGCAAATCATTCGTTGCACAAATCTCTTGTCTGAAGCAAGACACCGCACGTTGGTTCATCATGACACTAACAAGTGCTGTGGGATTTTTCAAGGGGCTCTACGAGGTCTCAATTAGGAATTCAACTGGTCTATTTATCTAGCCTAGGCCCTACTTGCTTTTAAATAAATTAAACTATTTATCTCATTGAAATTAAAGTAGTCTATTGTATGCCTTCCACTTACTCGGGCCTTGGCTGTAGTCTCCTGCACTGCCGCTGGATAACGGCGCATCCTCCTCGTCCTCCTTCGCAGCCTGGGGTGACTCTGACCCGTCCCTCACCTTGCTGCTTTCTCCGGTGTGACAGCTCGTCCACTCGGCCGGATTCGTCTCTTTCTGCTGTTGGCTCCCAGATGTGGGTCTAATCTGGGCTCTCGGATCTACTGCCTCTTCCGCATATTCGAGAAACTGCTCGAAAACCGGCGGCAGGACTCTGTTTTGCCCTGCCGGGAAGAGAAGTCCAGAGTCCGGATTGAACGCCGTGTGTCTGCCGGGGAAACCCCGCGGCGGGTCTCCGGAAAACGACTGAGCGTGAAAACGGGGACCGTTAGCCGCTCCGCCGTAAAGAAAGCAGTCTTTACCGGTGTTGAATATCGTCTCCGACGAGGATGGTAAGCCCTGGTACTCGTGAAAAACCGCCTCCCCCGGCATGCTGAGGCAGGATGGCGGCGCAGAGGTGATGGGACGGTTCGCCTGGTGGAGACTCCATTTCCACGGAGGAGGATACTGCTGTCGCGGCTCGTGGTGGTAGTAGTCCCGGTAATCCGGCACTCTTCTCGCTGAAGCGGTGCTATGGTCCAGTAGAGCTGCGCCGCTCTTCGTTAAAAACGGTGAAGCGATGGAGCCAAAGTCAGACTTTGACGGATAGGTGCAGCTTGGTAAATACATGGACAATTAAAATACTTTAAATTCTAACAGGCTGTGGTTTGACCAATTAAGCTATCTAACAAAACCTGCACGCATTCATAAACAGGGTAAAGGTAGGCCTATCCCTATTTCTATTTCCACATGGGCAAACCTAATTAGCAGGCTAACCCTAAATGTAGAAATTAGGCTATAATCTATAGGCCTATAAACATCAACCTAAACCTAGCACTGCATCGTGACCTAAGCCCTGACAGTTAAAACAAGAAACATAAATATTATAGCCTATAAAAAGCATACCTCCCCATCTCTGTATTAGCCCCAATGAAACCACTTCTCAATGGTAAGTGAGTAAGGTCTTTGACCTTGATCCCGCCCAAACTGGGTCTGCTGGGTAAAATTAAAAAGGCTGGGCTGCACGTTTTCGTGGTCAGGCCACGTCAAATCCAAGCCACACACACACACACACACACACACACACACACACACACACACACACACACACACACACACATACAAACTATGCCAACAATAGTACTGTAGTTAAGCCTTTTCTGTATAAAACAAATACAATGCCAGGAGGTAACATTTAAATCATACAGTGAAACAAGCAGTTAAGTGTTACGTATGTAGCCTATAATAAACAAATCTGTTTTAAGCACAAAGAAAACCATCCATTTTGCATGCACACTGATTGTCATAAGACCTCTTGGGTATTTTCGACTTGTAAAAACACACAGCAATGTTCAAAGTAGCCTATAGTATTTCTTAGAATAAGGAGCACAAACAAGTCCAAAAGCTTGACTTCAAAGCCCATTTTGAGCATCTACAAGGGAAGCAGTTGGGGCTAAATGTATTTTAGAGCCCTTTAGAGCCCTTTAAATGTTTTTTTTATCCTCTGTGATCACCCATCCTGTCCTATGTGCCCACACTGAGTCCAGTTAAAGAAAACATTCACATTCCGGTAGTATATAAGTGTATCAGTGTCTGTTTAGCTTCATCTAATCTTTTTTTTTTTTACTGAAATATTGTGCCTTAGTGATTGACAAGTGTAATATATGGGCAGCAACAATCCCCAATTTTATTTACAGAATACAGGTATTCTACAAAAACTTTGTTAACAGTGACATCAAGGTAGAGTAAAAACTGTCAAATTATGTGTTTAAAGAGAAAATCATAATTGAACTCACATGAGTTTTATAGCTTTATTAATCTGACATTTTGCTGACAACCGTGTTTTACGACAGCATTGGACATCTTTAGATTTGTGATTTTCCATCCCAAAACATCAAAAGGATTTTTAGCATTGTGAGAAATATTGCAGATTTGCTTTTAAAACTTGTATACAACCACTATCTGATATATATAATCTAAAGATATATATATACTGTATATGTAATGAAATTCCATTATCAGCTCAGTATTTTGCAAACTAATTAAAGGAAATGTTTTTCTTCTTAACCTTAATCATTTTGACTTTGTTGGTGATTTTGCATCATGATTATTGCCAGCTAATTGTTAATCTACTTCTTCTTCCTCCTTACGTAATGCCTCACTAATTACTGTTTGGAGGACAACCTTCCCAACACTACTCTATGTCTTCAGACTTTAGTCTCAAATAGATCGAACTAATGAATATATATTAAGGAAAATAGCATCACTTTGATATTCTTGTGCTTTTTGTACAAAGCCAATTGCTCTAGGGACAATAAAGGTTTCATTCAACAACATATCCTGTTGGCTAACTCATCAATAGCATTACTGGTAATAACAACCTAGTAACAGTGGGCAGTGGTAGTAGTTAATTGTAGTAGCTGTAGCAGCAGATTAGGGCTGCAACGATTATTTTCATTGCCGATTAATCTGTCAGTTATTTTCTCGATTAGATATTTGGTCTATAAAACGTCTGAAAATGGTGAAAAATGTAGATCAGTGTTTTCCAAAGTCCAACATGACATCCTCAAATGTCTTGTTTTGTCTAAAATATATTTAGTTTACTGTGAAAGAGGAGTGAATAAACTATAAAATATTCACATTTAAGAAGCTGGAATTAGAGAAATGTTGGTTTTTAAAACAAATGACAAAGCGATTAATCCATTATCAAAATAGTTTCAGATTAATTTAATAGTTGATCATTTATCAATTCATCGATTTATCTTTGCAACTACAGCAGATACAGTAACAGTAGTATGTGTCCCTAACTGGTGGCCCGACACTCTCCATAGATAACTACTGCTAGTAAGAGTAGCCTACTCATATTGGTTTAGAAGTACTAGTATCAGCAGTAACACAGCCAATACTGGTAGCAGACATGTGTTTGGTCAACAGTAACAGTAATAGTTGAGCAGTTGTCCTCAGGTTATATTTTGAAATATATATAACATCTCTGTAAAAGGAAAGTCTCGTGTTGTTAGGGGATTTTCCAATTTATTGCTCAGTAAATATATTTCACATTCACTTATCATGCGGACATCGCACTGAAACACATCGGTGTATTGTTCTGAAGAAAGTTAATTGTCGCTCAAAGCCCAGAGTTATTTTTTTTTTATGTTCTTGTTGTATATAGACCATATAATAGGTTGGATTCTGACATTCCCTTTGATCAGCCTGCATTAAAGTGCTGCTGAAGATGCATGTGACAGAAAATAATGTCTTAAATGGCGTTGATTAAGGCTTCGCAGAC
The DNA here is from genome assembly GCF_010015445.1 of Perca fluviatilis. NCBI lineage: Eukaryota > Metazoa > Chordata > Actinopteri > Perciformes > Percidae > Perca > Perca fluviatilis. Next base: position 7,930,465 of record NC_053130.1, on the reverse strand, counting down.
ACTCACATAGGCTCAAGTAAAGACCATTAGATGCCACTTTTTCAGATTTGTTTGATAAACCCGCTTTAAACTTACAGTCCCGGAAAAAAACAGTTGTGGCTGCCTAAGAGAGGGGAGGCAAAGGCCAACCAACAACCCAAAGGCCTATGAACCCAGGCTTTAAACTACAACAGCAACTTAACTACACCAAAACAAAAGCTGAAAACAGGCCTTACAGCCAAAATCAAAATTAGCTACAACAACAAAAGGATTTGTTCTGGTGGAGCTGGGCTCTCTCTCTCTCTCTCTTATCTCCATCTTGTAGCCTTTGGACATAATCAGCCCAAGTTCATTACTTCATTAGGCTCTGGAGAGAGAAGAGAATAGGCAGAGAATGAAGGAACGCCACCAGAGGGTTGGCTTACTGGCTGACTACCTTTCGGTTATTGTGACTGTCGAAAGAAGAGGCCTTGATTATAGGAGATGAAAATCATGGCCTGGAGTGGCTTTTTGATATTTACACAACATTTGTGTCATATAATGCAAATTGTCGGCTTGTGTGTTAGTTTTGCATGAGAGTTGAGTTATACATAGCGTTCCCTTGCCAAACAAGGGGTCTTTTTTGTCCATAAAAGACATTTTGACATTCCACGGTAGGAAAAACCACAGGAGTGAATGATGAAATGGTGGCTGAATTTCATTCAGCTGCTTCAGTTTTCAGGGTCTTGCTGTTGCTGGCACTCACACTTTTAACATGTATCACTTAATAAATACATTTAAAAAATTATAGAAATAATATAAAAAATACATTTTAAACAGCCTGAATAAAAATAAATGCACAACTGTTTAAAGTTTAATTTAAAATAAATACATAAAAGAGAAAAATAAATAGGAAAATAAATAGACAAATTGTTATAAAGGTAAATAAATAAAGAAGCAAATTAAAACAGAAATATCAATGTATTTTACATTTTAAATTAAATTGCCATTTATTTTTAATATAATTATTTGGTACATTTAATGTCACATTAATATATTTATTGGGTCATTTAGAATATTTATTTTTTATTTTGGCAGCTTCCATCATCCATACACACTGTCATGCTTTACTGGAACACTTAAGAACCAAGCTAAGCTATTTATAACACTTATTTGCGTAACAATGTGTTTGACTGCTGACGTTTAATTTTTATATGCCACTGTCTTGGGTGCCTCAGCAGGTGTCTGCAGGTGGGCTGCTACACATCTCAGTGGTTGTGACTTTACAGTCTCTCTGGTGTTCACGGATGCTTCTCTGACCAAGGGGGGCTATGCAATCCACATACTCAGAACAAGTGACTCTGGGTTGACATGCATTCTTCACACCAACAGATTCTGAATCTGAATCATTTGAATGGTGTGAGTTAACTTTAACTTACAGCAGTGCAGGGCTGTTGCAGCCAGTGAACATTTCTGTGTAGCATTTAAGTCATTTAGTACTAAACCTAATAAACAAACCAGATATAAACAACAACAAAAAGTGCATTATATTTAGGTTATCACATTTCATATAGGCTGAAACACCAGAAACCCCCTGAGGTCTAAAGCCATATGGTGTATGGGGATTTCCCCATTTATTGCATAATCTAATTAAAAGACTTGGGCTACTTTATGGGCTAATGCTCAACAGGCAAGAATGTGTTGCAACAGGAGGACATCTGAATTTAACACATCAGTGTTGTTATGAAAAGGGTTATCTCTTTCAACCCATGTTCAGCAACTTTTTGATCTTAAATTGCTGTAATGTTTTCTACTGTAGAGAGCACGCGATGTATACCAGGAAAACCTAAAAAGCCTAAATGCAATATAACTACGGGGAGAAAGTAGCCTTTGTGCTTTTATGTTTTGTTTCACACGGTATGGTGACAAACGGCAAATATAACAGAAAGAATGAATGAAGCTCATAGTAAAACCACCTATATCCAGTTGTGCCAGTGGAGCCTGTAGGCCTATACGCCAGACTCAGGAAAAGATTCTTTGAAGACCGAGATAGCCTATCAGTTCAATTTTCTAAGCACAAACGGACATTTGGAAAAACAGAAAAATGGGTTAAAATATCCAATTTATCATTTTTTTCCACCTTGACAAATTAATAAATTGGATCTTTAACCTGTTTTTCCAATTTTCTGTTTTTATTCAGAGGTTCAGAAATTGAGAAAATTACAAAATAGCGTCTGAGTTCCAGTTATTCAATACTGCAATTGTATTCTCTTCCTCTACTTTGCGGAATATGCAGGTCATTAACAGCATATGGACCAACAAAAAAAACTGATAAACTTTGGGGTCAGAGGTGCTTGCAACTGATGATTTCGAGTGGGGGGCGGGGTGGAGCTGGGCGGAACGAGGGAGAGAATACCATTGCAGTATGGAATAATTGGAGCCCAGACGCAATTTTGTAATTTTCTAAATGTATGATCCTCTGAATTAAAACAGAAAATTGGAAAAACAGTTTAAAGATTTTTTTTTTTGTCAAGACGGAAAAAAAAAGAAAAATTGGATATTGGAACTCATTTTTCTGTTTTTCCAAATGTCCGTTTTTGGAAAAACAGAAAATTGAACTGATAAGCGTTACACTGACCCCTACAGCCCCATGTCATTACAAGCTACAGCAGGCACTTAGGAGCCCTGGAACAACAGCACCAAAGACCCTGACAAAAGATTCTGAGGATCAGCTGGGAGGACAGACGCACCAACATCAGCGTTCTAGGGGAAGCAACATGACCAGCACAACCGCCACAATAACGCAGTAGGCTATGGCCTACCAGCTACGATAGACCGGCATGTCAGCCGCATGACCAACACGTCTCCTCCAAACACATCACGTAGCTCCCAGCTGAAGGAAGGGCAGCCAAAAAAAGCCCCGGCGGGCAAAAAAAATACACTTCAAGGACAATATCAAGGCCAGTTTCAAGACATATCACATCACATGTAGCACCAGAGGAGCACTTTGCACTGGACAGGCGCTCCTGGAAGAAATCCGTGCAAAACGGAACTCTGCCGTGCCGCAGAGACAAAGCGACAGATAGAAGAGAGAGAGAGAGAGAGAGAGAGAGAGAGAGAGAGAGAGAGAGAGAGAGTAAAAGGCTCAATCACTAACCATGCATGTGGATCATGGCCGCTACAGTCACCTGAAGACCGATCCAACAGAGAGCATCTAGGCCTACTCGCCGATGATGATAAGTGAGGGTTTTTTTAAGAACAGAAATCTCACAGCAGCATTGACGCTGATTTCAGTGTGAAGGGCTGAAATTCACCGTTTCCCTATTCAAATATAAAAAAAACTGGGATATTCATTACCTTATTAAATACATATAGATATTAACCCATATCACTGCGCGCTATCCTGTAAATAAACAGGTCTAATGTAAAAAAAAATCCCCATATACGGGGTTATTTTCCTCATTAAACCTTATTTAGGGCTTGCTCCTGTGTAGCCTATTACAGGCTTGAATGCTCATACAAAAAAATCCTCTGTGATTACCCATCCTGTCCTATGTGCCCAGACTGAGTCCAGTAAAAGAAAACATTCCGGTAAGAAATAAGTGTCTGTTCAGCATCATCTAATCTTTGTTTTTACTGAAATATTGTGCCTTAGTGATTTGTATAGTATAATATAGCAACAATCCCCAATTTTATTTACAGAATACAGATATTCACCAAAAACTTTAACAGTGACATCAAGGTAGAGTAAAAACTGTCAAGTTATGTGTTTAAAGAGAAAATTATAATTTAACTGCGCGCTATCCTTTAAATAAATAGGCCTAAAGTGAAAATAATTCTAATTAGGCTATGTAAATGGGTCAACAAATCCCAAAATACGGAGTTATTTTCCTCCTCAAACCTTGTTTAGGGCTTGCTCCTGTGTAGCCTATTACAGGCTTGCACGCTCCTACAAATAGTTGTTTATTTTAAGTAAACGAATCTAACTTGTCTAGGCTATTACACACTTTGTGCATTAAAACAACATTTATTGTAACATTCAGTGAACGTGCGGGTCAAAAAGTCGGTGCGCTGAAAGGTGAACATGCAAACTAAGGAGAGCAAAGGGAGAAACGGACAGAAACATGAAAGAATCACGTTTTCAGAAGTGATTGCATGTGAATAACTGAATCGTGAAATAAGGCTAACATCCAGCAGAGTAGAGGTTTACCTTGTAGGCGGATGAAAGGCCGAGCAGCAGCAGCAAATCCAGCCCAACTTCGCAGTGAGTCGGCATGGACATTTGTCCAAAAGCAGGTGTCTCCTTTTTCTGACAGACACACACTGACTGCCAAGTCCAATAAATGGTTTTACACCCCCACCCACCCCCCAAACTACTAACACTTGAAGCATGTGCCGTCCACTTGAAATGTTCAGTCAACAAAGAGAAACTGACAGCAAATGGTGGCATGCGGCCCTTTCATCCTCACTGGAAAGACTTTAGTCCTAGAAATGTGGATAATATAGGCAATATCAATACCACTATTATATCAAACCATGGCCCTTAAAATCCTAACATTTGAGTACCACAATTGAGCTTTTTTTAAATTAAAAATGAAGAGGCTGTAAGTCTTTCAGTTATCAGAAGGCTCACTAACAATGTTTTTTTTAAATAACATAAAGTAGCCTAGCCTGAAAGTCTTGGCTGCTTTGTTGTTCAAAATTACTTAAAGATCTATTCACGTCTATTCTTTCATTAATAACTTTTCTTTAAAGATGATGTGGTTGCTGTTCAGTAACTTTGCAAAATCCATTACACACACACACACACACACACACACACACACACACACACACACACACACACACACACACACAAAGACAGTGTGTGTCTGGGTGTGTGATTTGTGACAGTGGGATACTAGTGAGTTGTAAAAATAAATAAATAATAATACTAAAAACAAGTCCCCACTTTTCATTTTCATCCAGAGCGTTTAATTCATTACGGGTTAATGAAACGGAAATAACATCCGCATCAAGATTACTCATCATCAGTCTTCAGTTATAATACATCATTAGCATATTGTGTGTGTGTGTGTGTGTGTGTGTGTGTGTGTGTGTGTGTGTGTGTGTGTGTGTGTGTGTGTGTGTGTGTGTGTGTGTAAATTAGGGGGGTAAAAAGAGAGAGTTTTATTAGGCCCATAACTCTTGAGACTCCAGAGGAAGCTGTAAGCATTAAAGCTGAAGGCCAAATCTCTGCACACAGCCTAATCTGAAACAGCTCATGCTGGGAGTTGAGAAAATGCTGCTGAATATTAGAGAGAGAGAGAGAGAGAGAGAGAGAGAGAGAGATTCCAGTATTCTCTTCACAACATTTTCTACCATGCATGTGATAATTGTGGACACTACTGTCGAACTGAGTCGTAATTTGTATTGGCATGTGATATTCAGCAGGCCAGATTTCCTTAGTAGAAAAGGTCACTTAAAGGAAAACTATAAAAAAAGAAGATATTCTCTTATTTTCAATATATGTCTCAGATTCTAAACCATTTGTAGGTGGTGTGTGGTCTCAAAAAGATGCCAGTGCCTCATGACTGTGTGTCATTTCTGTAGTTGAAATTATTAGGCTACATTGCAGATATTTTAGAGGTGATTGTATTCAATGGTGGCATGCATTTTGACAAGATTATTTAATTTAAGATGTTGTATCATCACAGTCACAACCCAGTAAAAATGAAATCTATTCTCTGTCACACTGATCATCTCACACTGGATGTTGCATTGCATAATGAAAGCCAACGTGAAATAATAATATGTGTGTGACATCTAGTGGCGAAAATGTGTCTTACATTGTGATTACATGCAGTAAAAAAACATGATGCGGTAGGCTAATTAATGTGTGCAAGGGATCCTTTTTGGACTTTCCTATTTGATGACTGCCTTTTTAATATTCCACCTATTTTTTGATGGCTGACACTTTATGATTTGTAATAAAATGTGTAAATGTTATGTCTGGTTTTCAATTAGTTGCAATGTGATGTGTGGCCTATTTGTTAGGCTAATTGATGTGTGGCTTTTCATGATTGGATATCAATATTCATCATTGGATGTTTGGCTTTTCAAGATTTACTGTAAATATTTATTATTTGATGATGTAGCCTACATATTCAATAATTGTTGTTAATTAGTTGCTGGATACTGGCATGAATGTTTGTGTGTGTGTGTGTGTGTGTGTGTGTGTGTGTGTGTGTGTGTGTGTGTGTGTGTGTGTGTGTGTGTGTGTGTGTGTGTGTGTGTGTGTTTGTGTGTGTGTGTGTGTGTATATCTTTTTGCACTCAAGTTTGTTTTCCTGTGTTAAGTAGTAAAGGGAAATCATTAGTATTCACATCAGAAATGGACAATGTGGAGTTTAGAGTAATTTTCAGTTTCTGGTCCCTCATGTGGAGAACACACTGCTGCTTTTTCTCTGCATAGCAACGCCCATGTGGGTGCTATGTGTGCGTTTGATTAAAAGCTTGGGTGTTTGGTTCCTGTTATGTTTCCATTTTAGTAACAACCAGTTTTGGACTGTAAAGGCGCTGACACACCAACCCGATTATCGGCCGTCGGACAGTCTGGCGACGTCTGTGACTTGAGTCTGTTCGGTGTGTTCCGTGCCGTCGTCAGTCGGAGGAGCCGTCGGCGTTCATTTTGGCCGATTTGACTTGTTGAATTGGCCAGTGGCCAGTCGGACTCAATTACCAATCTGATTGGTGGAGTGGTAGCCCTTGAGCCAACCAGTGCACGAGAAAACCGGAGCTGACAACTCAAGTATCGTCTTAGTACTAGCCATCGTATTTTCTTCCGTTCAGCGGGTAATGACCACAACGATCCTTCTTGACCGCTATCAACACTCTCTGATGAAAACAATGACTGACAACAGCGTGCTCTTTGTTTATTAGTAGGTCTAGAGAGATGTTCCGTCATTTCCGGTTTTAATTTTTTAATACAGATTAGCGTCTGTCAGTACCCGATCCGTTCCACCGGCACGATCCGTTCTGTGCATGTGCAAGATGACACGTATGCCATGACGTATGCGCAGATGATAATACCGTTTTACGACCTGCCCAATCTGTTCCACGCTAGCCTCCACCGAGATAGCTAACAGCTAATTTGGCTAACCGCTAGCCGACAGCCTTCAGTCTAAAATAACGCATGCGCAGAACGGATCGGGCAGGCAGAACGGACAGCTAGATTCAGTCTAAAATAACGTTAAGTCAAACATAATGGGAAAAGCAGGCTACAGCTAAATTAAGACTTTACAGTTATAACAATAAAGACAAATATTGAGTGATTGTATTTTAAATGAGCACAAGTAGAACTGACGTAACAGCTGTTATATATGTTAACGTTTATTTTCAAGTTTTATTTTGAGGGTCTTTTAAAGTTTACATGCTGTCTCAGCTAGCGGTTAGCCGAATTAGCTGTTAGCTAAACTAAAATTAGCCTAACTGTGGAGGCTAATGGCAGACCGCTACAATCAGCTAGTGGTTAGCCAAATTAACTGTTAGCTAAACTAACGTTAGCTTCCCGGTGGAGGCTAACAGCAGTCCGCTCTAATCACCTAGCGGTCCGCCGAATTAGCTATTAGCTAAACTAACGTTAGCTAGCGTGGGAACAGATTGGGTAGTGTCGTAAATCCTCGTACCACAGCGCATGCGTGAACATCTTGCGCATGCGCTGAACGGATTGTGCCGGTGGAACGGATCGGGTACTGACAGCGTCGCCTGCTGTTATGGAGACGTATTACGTCTCGCACAGGCGCACAACGTACGCTCAAGTTGACGTCACTTCGGTGTGTTCCGAGGCACTTTTTTGACCTCAGGGAGCCGACTGATTCCAAGACATTCCAAAAATTTTAATTAAAATCAACTATTTAAGCTATTGAACAACACTGGTTTAATCAATTAGCCTAGTTGATTTAATAGAAAAATATGTCAAGTTGTTTCTGAATGCAGTCCTTCTCTTACGCTTAAACACATGGCAAAAAAAACTCAATCAATGACTTGACCAAAGGATCCATGGATGTATAATAAAACGAAAGGACCAGAAAAGACTACAAGGCAAAGGACTGTGGGAAACAAGTCTCCCGGGTGACGTCATCCATGTGTTACGTCCGTTACGTCTTCACGCCGCGCCAACTCAAGCTTTGCTTGGCAGTTGAGATGTCAGGTAAAAGGGATAGTCTTTGGTTTGCTAGTTTCTGCAACTTGACTAAACTGCCGCTTAACAGAAACACCACCTAATGTAAGTACTTATTTAAATTAAAGGCCTAATGAACTACCTCAAATACATTGTGTTGCTGGTGACGGTGCTAGTCTGTTATTGTTTTTGTTGCAATAGATAGCTAACGTTAGGTCTAGCCAAAGATGAGGTCTAGCTAGCAGTTAACGTATGCTAGCATAGCTAGCTAACGTTAAGTTACACTTTAGGTATGATTTTGTTTAACTCACACAAAGGTTTTGTCAAGTGCAAGCTAACGTTGACGTAAAGGTTTTGTCAAGTTCAAGCTAACGTTAACGGTCTCTCTGTGTGGTTTAGTGATGGTTATATAACGTTTCTGTTGCTTGCTAGCAGCGGTGTGAAATATCTAACGTTATTGTTTGGATGGAGCAGCTAATGTTAGCTAGCTATAACTCCATCAAGGTTAGCTGGAAACGTGAATTTATATTAATTTACGGTTTAATTGTCTTATGTGGAAGTGTAATGCACTATTTGCCTGCAAACAGCTAACGTTATAAGTTATAAATGTGAGTTCTTTAAAGAAAAAGTAACAGTTAACGTTGTAACATTACAATAATATCTCTGGTGACCACCCTTTGACTATTAAGTCTTTTTACCATCTTTAGTTTAGAAAGATTACGAAAGAGAGGAGAGGTCTGCATTTTTTTAGTTCAAGTTATTTACTGAAAATGTTGCCAAGAGTTCTTATAGACTTTATGCAAATCAACAAAGCCATTTATCTCATTGAACATTAAAGCTTTGGAAGCCACAGTAGCGCTATTTCATTGTAAGTATATGATGTCTAGTATGTAACGTTCTGCTACATTCTCTCTCTCCCTCCCTCTCTCTCTCTCTCTCTCTCTCTCTCTCTCTCTGTTAATTGGTAAATTCATATTATGAAAAACACTGCACATGGTTTACTATTGTCTTTCATGCTAAAATGACAGCTGTGATAAAACAACAGCAACATGTGGACCTTGTCATAGCTAACTATGCAAACATTTGTATTGGTCATGCAGAATGAACAGATTGTCAGGTTTGACAGTATTCCAGTATTCCAGAATATGTTATTCAATATGAGTTACGTCTTTGTTGTAGCCTATTATTTAAGTTATATAAGGAGCCATAAGAAAATAATTCAGTAAACCCACAACAACAATGGGTAAATCCACAGCAATGAGTAAATCCACAACAACAATGACAACCATTGTGTCCAGTTTTTATATCGGCAGCCTTCTAAATCCTGAGTCATAGCCAGGCTTGAACATGGTATTTAACATCAGGAACATACATTGTGTAACTGACTGCCAGGATTATGTGTTAACAGAAACGTTCTGCTCCCTAGTGAACAAAAGGAATCAAAGAGAGGGCTACTGTAATTTGCAGATATGGGGGGCCTGATATCCCGATGGAGGGTAAGTGAATGACCATCTGCCACTTTGCTCGTTTGAAAGCCATGATGTCTCTCTCTCACAGGGGGGCCACATTCTCTGGGTGGGCAAAGCAGAGAAAGGGGAGGTAACCTTGGTCCTTATGACCTCATAAGGAGAAGATTCCAGATTGGCCCATCTGAGCTTTCATTTTCTCAAAGGTAGAGCAGGATACCCAGGGCTCGGTTTACACCTATCACCATTTCTAGCCACTGGGGGACCATAGGCAGGCTGGGGGAACTCATATTAATGTTAAAAAACTTCATAAAGTGAAATTTTCATGTCATGGCACCTTGTAACAGGTCTTGACGCTACATTAGTGTCCGATGTAAAACAATTACGGCACAGCGCCATCTCATGTCAAGTCTGTTTAATTTCTGTGGTTTAGTGTCAAGAGTTGACGGAAATTCATGCTGTCTCCTTTTTTTTTGATTGAAATGATTAGAGCTAAATAACTAAACATTTAAATTAGTTTTATTTTTTTAACCTGGCAATACAATTTCAGTTTATTAGTTTTTATTAAATATATATATTTTTTAATTTAGTTTCAGTTTACTGAAAATATTTTTCACTGCTTACTTTCGTTTTGGTTTACTATAATAACCCTGGTTAGCTGTCGACACAGTGAACCCTGCACCCAAGCTAGATGAAAATAAATGAATATACTATTTTTAGACGTACTAGAGAAGTCAAGGGGACAGGGTGTGAGCTAGCCAGAGAGACAGCAGGAGAGAATGAGGAATAGAAAGTGCAACGCTTGGTTCAGAACAAGAGGAGGAAGTACAGTATATAAACAGAGGGATACATACACTCACCTTAAAGATTATTAGGAACACCTGTAAGATTTCTCGTTAATGCAATTATCTAATCAACCAGTCACATGGCAGCTGCTTCAATGCATTTAGGGGTGTGGTCCAGGTCTAGACAATATCCTGAACTCCAACCTGAATGTCAGAATGGGAAAGAAAGGTGATCTAAGCCACTTTGAGCGTGGCATGGTTGTTGGTGCCAGACGGGCTGGTCTGAGTATTTCCCAATCTGCTCAGTTGCTGGGTTTTTCACGCACAACCATTTCTAGGGTTGACAAAGAATGGTCTGAAAAAGGAAAAACATCCAGGATGCTGCAGTCCTGGGGTACAAAAATGCCTTGTTGATGCTAGAGGTCAGAGGAGAATGGGTCGACTGAGTCCAGCTGATAGAACGTCAACTTTGACTCAAATAACCACTCGTTACAACCGAGGTATGCAGCAAAGCATTTGTGAAGCCACAACGCGCACAACCTTGAGGCGGATGGGCTACACCAGCAGAAGACCCCACCGGGTGCCACTCATCTCCAGTAAAAATAGGAAAATGAGGCTACAATTTGCACAAGCTCACCAAAATTGGACAGTTGAAGACTGTAAAAATGTTGCCTGGTCTGATGAGTCTCGATTTCTGTTGAGACATTCAGATGGTAGAGTCAGAATTTGGTGTAAACAGACTGAGAACATGGATCCGTCATACCTTGTTACCTCTGGGCAGGCTGCTGGTGATGGTGTAATGGTGTGGGGAATGTTTTCTTGGCACACTTTAGGCCCCTTAGTACCAATTGGGCATCGTTTAAATGCCACAGCCTACCTGAGCATTGTTTCTGACCATGTCCATCCTTTTATGACCACCATGTACCCATCCTCTGATGGCTACTTCCAGCAGGATAATGCACCATGTCACAAAGCTCCAATCATTTCAAATTGGTTTGTTGAACATGACACTGAGTTCACTGTACAAAAATGGCCCCCATAGTCACCAGATCTCAACCCAATAGAACAGCTTTGGGATGTAGTGGAACGGGAGCTTCGTACCCTGGACGTGTATCCCACAAATCCCCATCACCTGCAAGATGTTATCCTCTCAATATGGGCCAACATTTCTAAAGAATGCTTCCAGCACCTTGTTGAATACATGCCACGAAGAATTAAGGCAGTTCTGAAGGCGAAAGGGGGTCAAACACGGTCTTAGTAGGGTGTTCCTAATGATCTTTTAGGTGAGTGTATATGTACAGATGTAGAGAATTGTGAAATTTACACTCAGCCGAGATATATCCGTGAACCAGGAAGTGACCCCTTGATAAGTCACGTAAGTTTACAGCAACAGGGTTGATTTTTTAATGACAAAGGGCTCCGTTCTGAATCTGTTGGCTGTGAGCAACACTGAGATCCCAGTGTTAATTTGTCTGATGAACTGGATTTTCTGATCTTTCCAGAAAAAGCCAACCACAATTGAGCTGCTGGAGAACCATGAAAAGGTACTGACTAAATAAAAAAATAAAAACTTTTTAAATGCACTCACAAAATGCTTATAGCACAAAAAATGTATGCCGTGTCTTTCTCAGTTTCCCTGTGTGTATGTATGAGTGCAGTCAAATGAAACATGCATGCCCTTTCTGCATTTTAGATAATCATAATGAAGATGTACAGTACAATCAACTGGGGCCTGTCTCAAAAGCAGGATCATTGAATTATGGGATGATCACACTAAACATGGGGCAGGAATTCCACGTTTTACATAACCTAGTTATCCAGCTAATGTCATGAATTCTGCTTCATGAAAAAACTATTTTATTGAAGATGGGATGTGGCGTTTACTTGTATCAACCTGAAACAGTAACTCATATTTTAGCATGCCAAATGAAATCAGAGAACAAATAGAACATAACTTAAAGTTAATGAAATGGATTTCCTGCAAATTCACAATTGTTGAACTCTAGACTTAACATCTGATTATTTGAGATTCTTTGCACTGTTTAAATAACCTTTAACCTCCATTTTTCCCTTGAAGGAGATTAAAGAGCTGGAGGAGTTCAGAGCCAAAAACCAACGTTTGCAAAAGGTAGAGACGGCAAAACATCCAAGATGTGCAGTGATATTCTTGAATTGTAGGGTGCACGATTCAGAAAATGTCACGGTTCAATATCAATTTTTAGGCTCAAGATTCGATTCAAAATCGATTTTCGATTTAAAAAAAAAAAAAAAAAAAAACATTCACAGTATGTAAATGTAGTTACTTTTCCCATGTGATTGCAGTGGACATACAATAAAAAAAAATATGAATTGATTTTTGGAATTCTATGAATTGATTGAATTTGAATCGGTAGAGCTTGAATCATGACACGAGTGTGAATCAATTTTCTTTGCACACCCCTATTTTATTGTACTTTCTTTTCTTTCATTGATGTGTTTGGGTGTATCTGTCTGCAGCTGTGGGTTGGCCGGTTGCTTCTCTACTCGTCACTCCTGTACCTGTTGACCTCTCTGGTCGTGTACTGTCTCTACCTACCTGAACAATGGTTGCCGAGACTAGCCATGACTCTGCCTTTCTTCATATACCCCGTGCTGTGAGTGCTCATGTTGTTTTACAATATCCTTGTCATTTCTAATCTGGTACAAAGATGTGTCATCTTAAAATACCATTTTAATACCCTGTTGAATGCACATTTTCTTTCATGTATTTGATAAGCTGTACAGTGTGCAAAGTGTTTTCATGTTAGCTGACCAGTTTGAATCTGAAGATTATTATCCAGAAAAACGACATCTCTCTACTGGCTTCTCTTTTTCTTCCTCGTCATCAGGGTGTGGCTCATCAGAAAGTTGTTGATCTTTCTCTTTTCCAAACGCACTGAGAGAAACAGTAAGTTGTCCATCAGTCCCCCGCTATCCATTTGTCCATCCAGCTAACACACAATATTTCTGTTCAGGCTTTTGTTGATTATAGCACATACCAAATTACACTTTGACTGTGCATTCTTTCAAAATTTGTATTCCGTCCATTTCCCCATTGTGGACTCAAACTCATCATGCTGTAATTATTGTCATACTTAACTCTTATGCATTCTTTACAGTAGTAAACTATTCTGCTGTCTCATACATGAAATAGTAACATATGAAACTGCTTTGATTTTATAGCCTGCCCTATGAAGGCAAACATTGCTTTGGGGTTCTAAACATCAGAAATCAATCACTGTGATATTTTAAACTGCACACCACAAAAACAACAAATACAGCTTGATAATATTTAAAAAATGCAAACTCATTAGCTTAATAATATGCTGAGTACACACCACTTCCAAATATGTTTGACATAGTATATTTTATTGGATAATGATGATTTAAAGTGACGTGACTAAAGTTATTTCCGCTTGCTTCTTTTTTTTTTTTTTAGATGATAAACTGGAAGATTTAAAGGCTTCCAAAAAAAAGATTGTAAGTGTCCAATTCATCACCGTTTACATTTCATTTATGTGTCTTTTTCTGACTTGTTTAAAGAGAGTTTGGATGTAATGGGGGGAGGGAGAATGACTGCTGTCTTCACAATGCAAAATTGTATCTATTTCTTTTCCAAATATGCAGTACTATTTTTTTGCCACGACAACTCGTCAAACAAGAATTGCTGCTCATTTATTGCAGCTGCCTCCTAATGTTATATTTTCTGTTTCTTTTACTAATGGATAATTTCAACTTAGAAAACATCTACTTCTTGGTCTATTTTTTTTTTTTATTTTTTTTTTTTAAGATTATTTCTTGGGTATTTTTAGGCCTTTATTTGACAGGACAGCTGAAGAAATGAAAGGGGAGAGAGAGGGGGAATGACATGCAGTAAAGCACCGCAGGTCGGAGTCGAACCCGGGCCCGCTGCGGCGAGGAGTAAACCTCTATATATGAGCGCCTGCTCTACCAACTGAGCTATCGGGGCGCCCTCTTGGTCTATTTTTAATATGTTGTGTCCCTTCTCAACATTTAGGGTTTTCTACTTCGAGATTAATCATTCTGGCCAAGTTGTTTGTCCTCAGGGCTCCTTTGTGTTTTAACCAGTGTGCATGTTCAAATTAAATTTGTCTTGTATGTGTTTTCAGCTGGAGGAAGTGATGGAAACAGAGACGTACAAAAATGCCAAACTCATCCTGGAACGCTTTGATCCCGAAGCTAAGAAGAAAGCTGTGAGTACCGTTGTATATTTTGTTGTTGTTGCTCTATCTGTGTGCTTGTTTAGTTTCTATCTTTTATTGTATCTTTCTTTTGTTTGACTTTTGTTGGTATTGTTTGCTTTCCTGTTGTAGGAGCTGGAGTCGACTCCGGTGCGTCCTCAGATGACTCCCAGGCCTGGACAAGGTACAACACGCATCAAAACACAATAGAAAGATAAAGCATCACATTTAAAGTTTGTTGAGTGGTGTTGATAACGAGCTACTAAAAGTGATTCCTTCCCACTAGAATATAATGATTAAAGGAGAGACACAGCAAATTCTTACATCTGCAAAAGACCAAATTCTGTGATTAATTCCTCTCCTCTATGCAGAGATTCGACAGAGAGGGGTGGCAATGAGACCCATGCAGATGATGGGCACCCCGACTGCAATGGCAATGTCTCCTCAACCTGGAGCAGGGCCCCGATATGGACCAGGGGGCACACCTGTGGGTAAGGGGGCGTACATTAAGTATGATGAAGTATCACAGTTTGGAAGTGCACCATCTGTGATGCTCGGCACATCATCGTGAGTTGACAGTAGAGCTGGGCAATATATCGATATTATATCGATATCGTGATATGAGACTAGATATCGTCTTAGATTTTGGATATCATAACATCGTAATATGGTATAAGTGTTGCCTTTTCCTGGTTTTAAAGGCTGCATTACAGTAAAGTGATGTCATTTTCTGAACTTACCAGACTGTTGTAACTGTTCTATTATTTGCCTTTCCCACTTAGTCATTATATTCACATTACTGATGATTATTTATCAAAAATATCATTGTGTAAATATTTTGTGAAAGCACCAATAGTCAACACTACAATATCGCTGTGGTATCGATATCGAGGTATTGGGTCAAAAATATCGTGATATTTGATTTTCTCCATATCGCCCAGCCCTAGTTGACAGTGAGAGCTTGTCAGTTACCTTCTTTCACCAAGGAATAAAACAAGTCAAGTCTCTGTCTATGCAGATTTTCAGGCATCCAGGTCATGGGCGTAGTACTAAGTCAATGGCAACTGGAACGAAAAGCAAGCCCAGTTGCTTTTGAGTTGCGGTTTGCTTTAGTTTTTTTTAGACATGTGTCTGTGTCTTTATCCCATGTTGCTATGCCAACATAACCTGTCCCTCTCTCAGCTCCAGGAGGACCGCCGGAGAGATCTGCTCTGTCCACCTCTTCCCTCCAGGGGGCGGTACCCAGGACCCCCTGCTCTCCAATACCAGGAGTAGGTAGGTTGCAAAGCCTTTGAATGTATCTTGGCAAAAATGCTTCTATGTATGCATGAAAAAATCTAAGTTTGGGTTTTGTAAGACCAAAGTACCGTACTTAATTCTATGAATCTATATGAAATGCAAATAATATTTGACAAATTTAATGAATTTAGAAAGAGCAATGCATTGTTTTCATTTCCATCTGTGTGGACTGTTTTTTTAAGGCATGCACCCACCAGGTCCCCCATTAGCAAGACCCATTTTGCCCAAAGACAGGGGAGCCGTGGACCGAGTCATTGAATACCTTGTAGGGGATGGACCACAGAACAGGTAACAACCCTTTTGTTAGATGTAAAACCAAACTCACATTCTCTTTTAGCAGTCTGCAGATTCCCCACAAGGGAGTGGTGTTCAGTCATTGTCAGACCACCTCTACCCATACCAACCTGCACTATCTATAGGATTGGGAAGTAATAGCAGCAGCAGTTTAACCCTGTATGTGAAGACACATTGATGCCGCCTCCTCGTGGCAAAGTTAGTATTAGCTGCACCAGAAACTGTAACAATGAAAAAAGCTGCAGTTGTAACCAGAGTACAAAATAAGCACCATCCACCAGCCAAATGCTGGTAAAATGTGCAAGTGGCTGGTAGCTTTGCTTCACTCTTTTCTATTGAGTGGCTGGTAAAATTTTAACATTCACCCGCGAATTGGCCGATGGACAGTTCATTTTGCACCCCTGGTTGTACCGCTCACTGCCAGCATTGTGGCACAAGTGTTATAAATGCAGAAGCATTATTGTCCTTATGAAAAGTCCTCTGGGAAACCAGTCGTCACTGACTGATGTAGATGAGGCCGATTAATGGAAATAAAATTTTACTACTAAATAACTACTGGAATGCACTGAACATCAAAAAAGTATTGTATCAAACTCTTCCCCCTCCCTCTGTCCCTCCTTCCTTCCTTCCTATAGATACGCTTTGATCTGCCAACAGTGTTTTTCTCATAATGGCATGGCCCTGAAAGAAGAGTTTGAATATCTAGGTAAGAACAGAAACACACCTCTGCATTTAATGAGAAAGACTATCATTTAAGAAAAGACACAATGTAAAAACATTTTTTAGGATCATAAACTCCAGAAAGTTATTATAATACAATTTGGAATTATGGAATCTTAATACATGGGTTTTGCCATATTTATAAAATTATACAATCTCTCATTCTAATTTGCTTTCTTGTTTGCTTCCCCAGCGTTCCCCGGCGTTATTGCTACTTCCTGAATCCAGCCAGGAAGACACGCCCTCAGGCTCCCAGGCTTCCAGAGTTCAGCTACGAGAGGAGGCTGCGAGCAGAATCCCGTTCCCCTGGACCAACGCCGCGTTCTGGGACAGACACAGAGGAGAGTGCACCCCCTTCTGGAGGTAGTGAAAAACACAGACAGGCAGCAAGCAAGACAACAAAAGGCAAGGTCTCCTCAGGTCTGATTTGAGAAAACAGAGAAAGGGGTTTTTGTTAAAGTTGAGAGCAATGCTGATGATAGCAAGTCCTAATTTAGAATCTGTCCTGCTTCATACACACTGGAAGAGCAGTCAAACATTGTTTGACTGAATAAACATCTGAATCTGAGACAAGAAGGTAATTGAGAAAATTGGTTCAGACTTGAGACCAAGACATTTAGGTCTTTTTACATTGTCCTACTTCTGAGAGAGGTAACACACACACACACACACACACACACACCATCTCATACTCACACCGTTGTGTGCAACGCTATTGTTACTTTCTCCATGTCCTAACCACCTGTGATAAATGCTTCTTAGAACATTGCTCTAGTTGACCTTTTTCATTAGTTTGTGTTTGATTCTTTTCCCAATGTTAATGATGTCCACTTTTACCTTTTTTGTAGTTGTTAGTGAGTACGGGGCCAGCAGAGGTGAGACACCACCACCTTCAAATATCACCATCCTCTTTGCTACAGGAAGCACCTTAGTGTTTAAGAAATTATAATTTTAGAATTGAGAAATACAACTGGCATGACATAATCTCTCAATATCTTTATTCATAATTTTTGCCAGATGAAATCAGTTGAAAAATTCTCGGTGCAGACAACCATTTTGTTTGTTGTCGTGGTGGTGCAAACCAGAAATAATTATTTTAGCTTGCTCTCTTTTAAACTACTGTAGGGGGGGCATACCAGTTAAAGAGTGTATGTCTTTCCCAAGTGCTAGATAGTGTAACTTTTTACAAATTGATTCTGTCCGTGCGGCAGTAATAAGGCAAGCAGAACAGTATAACGGAGAAAATAGACGTTCCTCAGCACATTTCCTTTGTCAGACTTGTGATCACACTAACAGTGTTGCGTTATAGTGGCCAGTGGGTTTGACAGTGTGATCTTGCCTCTAGCCAAGGCTCCGGCTCCGCGGA
Source organism: Perca fluviatilis (assembly GCF_010015445.1). Classification (NCBI taxonomy): domain Eukaryota; kingdom Metazoa; phylum Chordata; class Actinopteri; order Perciformes; family Percidae; genus Perca; species Perca fluviatilis. Next base: position 7,912,197 of record NC_053130.1, on the reverse strand, counting down.
ATTTGGTCCACAGTTTCCGGATCCAGCAGAGTCCAAAGAACCCTCAGAACATACCTCTGCAGAGTCCAGGTTCCCCTCCTCTCCCTGCACTGTCTGACCTGGCTTAATTTAAACTGGATCAACTTTTTCTTCGCTGTAGAATCCATAACATTGTAGAACGCAGGCCCAATGCCTTTGCCAATCTGCTACTTCTAATCACACTAAAGCAACAATGGGTTTAAGCAGTTACTGGATGTCTTTACCAGACCTGGGTCAAACCGTGTTTCCAAATACATTTCATCCTATTCAGAGAATTCAAATTCCGTCCTGCAAAGTTTAGAAAATCACAGAAACTGAACAACTGACTTAGTATTGTCTGAATTAAATTAAAAAAAAAACACTTGTTTGACCCAGATCTGGTCTTCACTGAGTGCACAGTATATTTGGATGGATTTTATAATTGATTGATTTGCTCTCCTCCAATCAACAGAATTAATGTTAATTAATGTCTAAATTGTCTTAAAAAAGCCAAAAGTACTCTTGACAGTGCAGTCCACAGCAATACGTTTTACAGTAGTCACCAAAGAGCAGGGCTGTATTACCTGTCTTCTCCTGGAATATTAATCCTGTCCAAACATGATTTTTACGCCTACATTAACCTAGATGTAATTAGAGGGCCCAATACCTACTTTTTATTGTTCATCCCATAATTTAAGGCCAATCTGTACAGGCACCTTTTTAAAATATAGTTTTGAGTTTTTACCCATTCAGACATGCGTTTCCAGTTATTTTCAGTTCAGCAGGTGACGTGTTTCATGTGATTGTTCTCCAGAATATTCTCGTGTTATTGGATGACCTGGAATATTAATCCTGTCCAAACATGATTTTTTTATGTAATGGAATTAATCTCAAAGTGTGCAAATAATGGTGCATTTAGATTGTGAAGATACACAGTGAAACATACATACTAAGCGTTACATTAAGACCCAGTGATTTCTAATAATATAATTATATGATCTTCTTAACATATGTGTATCTGCAGCACCATAGCCTCTGCTGTTGATTTTGATGATGAAAGGGCTTTTCTTTGTGTTGAACAGACATTTTACAGTTTGAATTATCCTCTTATAAACCGTGTTGTTGGATGGGAGAAGGGAGATTTTAAGGGATGTTAGTAAAGCCTCTTACAATCTTTTCTTTTCCTATGTCTTGTGTAACTTATGTTCACCCTAACAAAGGGAATGCTGCTAATTTTCTTTGATTCATCACTGATTATTTTAAATCCCAACAACCAATCATTTGTTGCATTGCAAACTATTCACATTATCCCTCTTTCTCTCACCCTTCCATATTGTTCTGTATAGTCATGTACTGGTTATATACATGTCTTACTTGCATATCTTCTCCTCAGATGAGAGAGAGTTGGTAGAAGATGAAGGACCCACTAAAGAAGTAGAGAGTGAGAGCCAATCAGTGGAGCAGCAGCAGCAGGAGGAGCAGCAGCAGCAGGAGGAGGAGGAAAAAGACGGGGTTCAGAAGGAGGAAGAGGTGGAATCCGAGCAGAGTCCCAGCACCCCCTGTGAGACAGAGTCTCAGCCATTGTAGTTGCAGAGAGTCCAGAAGAGGGCCAGGGCTGTCGGATCATTCGGTCCAAACTAAAGGTGTTGGTATTGGCCATGATAGACAGGTGGCATTTTTAAGCAATATAAGTGAACAAGGATTGTCACCAACAATAGTTGAACAATATTGTTTTTCCTTGCAACCAAAAACTACATCAATCACACTTTTACTTTTGTCTAAATGACTAAGACAAACCACGTAGAGGAGATTATGTAGGCGATGTAGTAAATGGTGTGTATTCATAATGAAAAACATTAACATACTGCATTATATTCATCATATGTAATAATACAGTTGTCTAACTTTATTGCCTAAAATGATGCCAACATATTATGGCCTTTTGAGTTTGATTGACTGCGAAGGTGTCAGGTTGATGATTGTAGTTTAAATCTTAAGGCTTTTTTTCTCAATGGGAGCAGTTGGCTGCTGATAATGCTCTGTATGTGGGGACTGACCTAGTCAGTATTCTATAATTTACCCTATAAGGTTCTTTTAGGCATGATTTGTTAAAAGTTGTGATTTGTGATTTTAGAACTGCTGGTTCACAAATGGTTTGTCTTTAGGCGCAGCAGAAACTTAAACATGCTTAAATCTTAATTCCTTCACTGACCCTGACCCCACTCAGTGTCTGGGGTGCCTGTGTAATTTGCTAAATATCACAGTTTATTACAGTATTTTTACATTTAAAATGTAACTACAGTACATACATGTTATTTATAGTTTTGTTGATTGGTGAGAAAAGATGAAATCAAACCAAGTGCATCTTAAGACAAACCTGCTGTGAATCAGGACATCATCAATTGTGTTAACAGTATGATATTAAGTTTCAAGGTCTTGCTATAGCTTTCTTCATCTCCTGCTTTTCATCCCCCCCATTTTGTTTGGATACATTTATTATACCCACATTTTACCAAACACTTGTCCTGCTGAATCTTTAAGTTTTATTTTAGGATGTTTTTGTCCCAGACGAGAGGTATACCCAGAAAACGCAGCTAATGTTCTCCTCGTTAGCTGCACTCACATCTGCAAGAAAAAGGATGGCACTAACCAGAGAGAGCAGCTGCTGCAAGTCTATATATTGACTGTTGTTGACCTCTCATGCCATTGTTTCTTCTTTGTTGGTGAGGAAGTCCCATGCGGTCTAACGTTTTTGTAGGCCAACTTGTGTCAGCAACAAATTATGTTAAATGTCCCACTTATTACTTAAGTTAACCAGAACAATGCATGCAGCACCCAATAACTGAACTCAGATCAGCCATCAGTGGTGTGGGAGAAAATGTGTGTTTTGAGCAGAGGCGCATGTTTGTAGACTATTTTGAATGTGTGGTAAAAACCATATAACCCTGCTGCTTTATCTGCGCTCTCCCTAGATAGAAACATCCGGACTAATCAGGTCTTCATTACCTAACCTAGATTGTATTGTAGTGTGGGATAAGTAAACCTCTACAATTGATTTGAGTTGTTGGGTTTTATGAAGATCTTTGTTTGAAGTAGGGAGTTGCAGTACATGGGGATAACCACACAGAAGGGCCCTGCCCATACCGGGGACCCAGCCCAGTACTCATCAGTGCCTACTTGCTGAGAAGCAGCAGTGCTAACCACTGAGCCACCATGTTGATGAGTTGAACTTAAAATGAAACAGATTCTGACTAAACTGAACATTTTGGAAGGTGAAATCATTTAACAGACTGGAGCTAAAACTGCCAATTTATCTCGATCTGGTTATTGCCAATCAAAGTTGTCAATAGGAATATAATTTGCCAAATGCACTGTTGTTTTATCTGTATTTCAAGACTTGCACTGAGTTTCTCTTTGTATTTATTTGGCCATATTCATGTACAAATATGGCTGCACTGTTTAGTTTTAATCCTTTTGAGATGTAGTCTTTAATTGCCATGGTATTGAAACAACCGCTTAAAAGTATAGGCCTGGTTTGTGTTCTGTAGCATTTGTTGAAATATTTTGGTGTTTTCTTCTTTTGTTTACTTTCATTTTAAGTGTTTTAAAAGTGCACTCACAGTAGGCAATCATAGTGCGTGCCTTGGTTGCTACAGTTATTTTCACGAGTTTACAGTGTAATCTGCCCTGTGTCTAGCTACTGTAGCAGCATACAAAGTAGGAGGTTCATGGTTCGTTTGACCAGCACTAGCACCTCATGTTTTTGACAATAATTTCTCAGTTTGTTATGAAATGGAACCAGAAGAAATGGTGTCTATGCAAATGTAAATATGTGGTATCACCTGTGTTGTACAGGTCTGGTCCTAGAAACACACACAACACAACTATGTGGGCAACGTATTCTTGAGGGGGGTACACAGACAACACAATACATTCTATTTAATGTTTAGTTTTTGATTTTCACACTAATTCTGTGTGTGTTTCAAGTTAGTTGTTGCCCTCCTCAAAACCTCGCAACAACCCAGAATCATTTGGCAGAAGTTGGCCTTAAAGGTTTGGGCTAGCCTTCGGAGTCTGTACATGGCAGCAAACGTGCTTTTGGACAAACCTTTGTTGAATGTTGAAGAGAGATCTTGTAATGAATTTACAGCTGCCTGACTCCACAGCTTGACATGATTTTTGATTGACTTGTGGTTAGCTGAATGGTTCCAGTGTTAACAAGCTCTTAAATCCCACTTAATACCTGCTGGTGGTGAAAATGTGGTAAAAATTCTAATGAAGCTGTCCCTTATATTTAATATTTAACAAACTTCTTGACTTGTGTAATACCTGTTTACTTTGCATTTGTAGTTTGTTTTTTCTCTGCTAGATTTATCAGTTACCTTTCTGCCAAAGCTGGTTGTCATTAAGTAGGCGCATGGCACGTCTTAATAAAAGTTTTTCCAACAACAAAACAAGGCAGTAGTTGTGTTGTGGTTACTTACATGCTGTCCATGTCCGCGTCACAGATTAATTTTAGTTTTGCCCCAAATTCAACGAGCTGCAAGGCCAGATATCACGAGGGGTTAGTGAGAAATCTTTGCTTATTGTGATTTAAGGGAGCTTTTTGAATTGCTCAGTCTAAGCTCGTGCCCACATGCTATCCACAAAACACACCTATAACCTATGTGTGCCATCCCTTTTGAAGTTGTATTCAAATCAGACAGTGTTTTTTCCTGGGGAAAAAAAAGTTAGTTTGACAAGGAAACGCAACCTACAAAGTGCACAATCAAATTAGATTTTTGGCCTGCTATGAAGGATAAGTAATAACTCACTTACATACAATATATTATGATAAAACAATAAATTAAGATAAAAATGGTAGAAAGTAAATAATGTATTTTATTTTTTCACTCTAATTCACATCTACATAACTGCAAATATAAAAAAAAAAAAATAAGATCAGCGCAATATGACAGCAGAACTTTATTGTATAATTAAACCAAACTAAATGGATGTTCTATTATCATATGGAATCACAGCTGCAAAAGAAATCAAGTTGCCTTCAGCTGGTTGCTGTTTACATAGGCCGCAACACTAGAGCTGTGATATTGCTTTACAGTATTCCTTTGCTATGTCACTGTTTATTTTATTTGCTATGGCACAATTAAAGCTGCACATAACACACCTTATCAGCATAAATCCCATGTTCCTGAAAGGAGTTAAAATTATTTGACCTTATTTATTTAAATGGTAACTTAAAGCTTTAGTGCGTAACTTTTTTTATATTAATGAACGTCCGTTACATTCAAGCCGTTGCCAAATGAGTTGTTACAAAGCTAATTAAGACTATCAGCTCAACACAACTCTCTCTGGATTTCTCAGTATGGCTATGTTCAGAAGATTGTGGCGTCCGGCAACCTTTGCGCACAGAAACTCGGAATTGAAGATAATTACCTCTTCTGAAGAGTCCATGTTTTTTTAATCCTCCGTGTCCTCCTTGGTTATAAGCAACTGCGTGGAGGAGGGGTGGGGGTGGGTGCGCGATCACGGAAGGCTTGTATCATGTGGACGCGCTGACAGAGTTGTTGTCATTACTTAGAATTCCTCATGGGGGCGACAGAAACTATGCACTACAGCTTTAATAAAACTTTATAGGCTCCATGCCTTTGTTGGCTCCCCGTTTACCAGTAACTCCACCTACAACAGGTCTGTTGTTCTTAGTATTTACAGATTTTCACTGAAAAATAGTTTTTTTAAAGCGGCAGATCAGTTCAAACTGATTTTCAACCATAGTCCTTCAATGTGGTTGAAAATCATGTATCGAAACGATATTAAAAACTAATGAGCTCTTAACAAACTGTTCAACAGAGTAAAGAGGAATTGACATGCAGTGAGTTACAAAGCAAACCTTGCCACTAAGCCATATTTACACAATTCATAACCTTAACCCATAAATATAAATGAGAAGTTTAGAAGTCAAGTGAGTGTCAGGCAAAACGAAACAACCATACTTCCAGGCAGGCATATATCTTGCCTGCACCCAAAGACCAAGTCTGTCATCAACCAGACTCCGTCTATACAACTAGCAGTAAAGTTGGATTGAAATAAAAATAAAATTCGTACACAACACAGGTTTCTATGTAGACAATCGCTCTAAACTGGAGCCCTCGACTGCCCTACAGTACAATAATGGGATGGAGAATGTTAAATTAGACAGTGCATGTATTTGCTATACAGCATCCATTCTCAGTTGATCCTCAGCACAGCGGACATGATCTCATGTTAAAAGTCTGTTTTAACATTGAAGAAAATCCTCGGGCCCAAACCTTAAACCGAGCTGCCAAAAAAGGCAAAACAAAACAAATACATTTTTACTGTTATGGCTTTTACATGAGAGTGATACCATACACTCACCATAGTGAATCACAGCAATGAAACACTGTACAAAAACTCAAATAATAAACAAGAATAACTTCAAGTATGACCCATGTAGATCACAAGACTCATGCCTTTAAAATGCAAGCTTTACTGCAGTCTCCCCAATTTCAGTAAATACAAACGTGCACATTCAAAGGCGACACAAGAGTGATTTGAAAATGAACTCAAACTTTGTACGTGTGTGAGGGGGAAAAAGAGAGCAAACACAACCTCAACCAATGATAAACGTGGTTCTGATGCCTCTCCAAGTGTGACGACAGACGTACTCCTTCGTGGGTCAGGCCTCTACAGCATGTTGAGCTCGATGAGTCTCCCAGCAAAGACGGCAAGCGTCCCGATGATGCACACGGCCATGAAAACACAGAGCAGGATGTGGTCCAAAACCATGGCAACAAACTTCCACTCCTCTGCTGCCTGGAACGAGACGAAACGAGGCAGTATTGGTTTGCTGGTTTATGTTTTGAAGTTTGCTTTACAGACACACAAGAGATATTAAGAAGACAATAAAGTGCTTTTTGGGTTCAAGTCTGCCAGTACCAGTGAACATCACAGTTTGCCTAGTTAGCAGGATATTTGTTTGACGTTTGGATACATATGCTTATTGGCAGAGGGAACGGAACATTGATAAAACTCCGAAGCTGGAGAAAGCAGCTGGTTAGCTTAGCCCAGCACAAAGAGTGAAAACAAGGTAAAAAGCCACCCTGGCTCTGGCCAGAAGTACAAAATAAAATGCCCAAAAAGGCCTTGGAAATATTTGACTTCATGTGCTTTTTCACAGTTTCCACATTCATAATACATATCTGATATGTGCCACATGTGACCAAGTACATTTGAAGTAAACAATAAAATGCCTACCAGCACCTCTAAAGCTCACTAACAACACATTTTACCTTGTTTGTTTAATCCATACAAAAAAATTATTGTACAAGGACAAGTTGTGGTGACAAGAATTCAGGAAGTCACTGTGAAATGTAATTAAATCTTTGCTATTTTTGCTACTGCAATCACTTGAATAGCACATTTAACTCATGATAATATATCACTACTTTTGATGCAGATAAAAATATTCAACATAACATTTTAGATTTTTAAAATACAACATTTTGACTATTGTGCAGCTTTGATAGAGGCATTTTAGTTGGATGGTTTTATGTATTTGACAAACTTATAGGTTCATACATTTATGTCCATTATCCATGCAGGCGTTGTCTTACATTGTTAGATTCCTCGTCTGATTTCATGGTCTCAGCGATGTATTTCACCCCTTCAATGGCGCTGCGGACATCAGGGTTTTTAGAGATGGGGGACTGGTAGGTGACACTGGTGGGGGTGGGGTTACCTGCAGGGGAGAGACAGGATGTAGTTGTGGGGATGCACAGAAAGAGATACTGCACCCTGGTAATGTGTTTCGGACTTATGTGGTGTATTCTGCTTTTTAATCATGAAGCATATTACAGCACTTTAATGTTTTAATTAGTGTTTCTTCACATCTGGGATCAGTTGGAATTATCTCTGTGACTCACATTATCTAAAACGTTTCCACTGATAATACCACCAGCATGTTACGCTGCACTAACATTCCCAGGGTATAAACAATCTGGCTCCCTGTCCCAGAACACGTACTGCTACCACTTGTCCTCTGTCAAAATGATTGTGGGTTCTGTCATTTAGTTGTAGCCTAGTCTATATCCACGACGTTCCACTTCCGGGATTACTCCGGTTGTGCCGGAAATTTCGCCGGATGCCACTCTTTTTGGCTGGATGTCCGTTACCTTCCGCTTTCTTTGTGGTGGAATTTTAAACTCCGGTGGATTTGTGAGGACTATGGTTAACTGCTCCTCAGATCTCTGCAGGGTAAATCCAGACAGCTAGCTAGACTATCTGTCCAATCTGAGTTTTCTGTTGCACGACTAAAACAACTTTTCTAAAACAAGTTCCTTCCCGAGGCTATTTTACAGCGGCACCGTGGCGGGAGCTTAGCGCCGCCCAAGACGATTGTGATTGGTTTATAGAATTGCCAGTAAACCAGAGCACGTTTTTCTCCCATCCCGGAATGTTGTGTGGACTAGCCAGACCCTCCTTCCCAGCGCTGTGGAGGAAGGGTCTGGCAATGCGAGACTAGTTGTAGCCTTGCCTGAGATGTCAGAGATGTCCATGTCAGTTGGGAACAACCTCTTCTGCCGGATCTCCTGACTGGGACGCTTCATTGTTGAGAAGAACATCATGTTGGGAATGGTTTCGATGAAGACCTGAGAGACAAACAGATGCAGGTATTGATTACATTCCTTTTCATTCATTCATTTTTATCAGTCACATACAGCAAAAAATTTTTAAAGCATCGTAGGTAGATAATAACAACAAAACGTAAACCTTGCGGATCCAGGCGGGCATGGTGTGCGTGCTGGGCGAGCGGTGATGTGTGTTGATGACGATGACGGTGATGATGATGGAGGCGATGACAAACACCATTGTGAAGAGCATGTATTTCCCTATGAGAGGCACAGCGCTGGAAGTGGAAGGGATCAGCTCCACAATAACCAGCAGAAAGACAGTCAGAGACAGCAGGACAGAGATGGAGAGAGTCATCTTTTCACCTGGAGACAGAGAGGTGGACACAAAAACAGACATTCAGGCTACTTTTACACTTTTAAACAGTTCTTATAGAAGAAACTGGTGGCCAGTTAGGGCTTTCCGGACAAAAGACTAACTTGTCACTAACTTGTGTTTTATTTATGACCTAGTGTTACAGAATCACACCCAAGAATAGGAATATAGTTCATGTAGTACAAGCAAATGACTGGAACATTCCAATCTGTCACATTAGATTTAATGGATTTTCCACATAAGATAGTGGCCCAAAAAGGGCCTGGAAATATTTGACTTCATGTGCTTTTTCACAGTTTCCATAGTCATAACACATATCTGATATGTGCCACATGTGACCAAGTACATTTGAAATGAGTTACGTGTACCAACTTGTGAAAATAGGGTATGGTCATACCTACTCTATTTAGTCACCATCAAAGTTTAAAAGATTTTTTTTTGGACACGTTTCTACGCACTTCAGAACCCACCAGGATCTACGTACCGGAGTCAGTAGGCAGGTAGAAGACCAGTCCGGTGAGAAAAGAGAACAGCATGCAGGGAATGATGACGTTGACGATGAAATAGAGAGGCAGCCGCAGCATCAGGAAATGGTAGGTGATGTCAAGGTATGGTGTGTCGGGACAGCAGGTGTAGTAAACCCAGTGTTTCCAGCTCCTGTAGTCCTTTAACACCCATTCACCCGACTCCATAAAGTTACTGAGGTCAGGCCGATCACTGTCCTAAAAGGCAGAAGAGTAGGACATAATGCCCAACAATATATTACAAAAGGGATAAGAGCATTTGGGGTTGAACTATGGTGTTATGACAGGAATGATAGGATGGTTAAATTCATTGTTTTTTGGGGGGGGGATAGATACTAAATCTGTAGTCATTTGAAACAGCAGACACTAAGTCACACTCACTGGATTGATGACGACCAGCTTTCCATCGTATGTCCAGGTTCCCAGTTTCATGCTACAGTTCTGCAGGTCAAATGGGAAATGGAGGACGATAATCTCACAGTAACTCTTAAAGATGGCTGGAGGGTTCCATGTTATCATCCCAGTGTGCTCCAACAGGACTTTAGTTTCATGGATGATGGCAAAGTCACCATCAGCGCTGTAGAAGAGCAGGACAGGGACAGAGGAGAGGAGCAGTGAGATGTTTAAGGAATGCTAAATGTAAAAGGGTGTTTGAGAATATAAGAGCGTGTGTTTACTTGTTGTATAGCACCAGGTCAGGTTTCCATATGTCGGTTGAAGGGACTCTTATCTTCCGGATGCCTCCGTATTCATCTGGATTCCACTTCAGGTTCACATCTAGCCATTGCTGGGGTGAAAATCCGGAAATTTAGATAATGTAGTCACTAATGTTCTAAAAAAACTCTACAGCAGATTAGTTGTTAAAAACTAAGAACAGTTTGATAACTCACTGACACTCTTTGCCTTTGTTGGTAAAACCATTGACAGTTATGAGCAAACCTAAGCATTGCTTTACTTAAAAATAGACCACAATGATCTTGAATGACTGTAATAGAAGTAATAGAGAGGATCTTTCTAACAATTGTGGGGCCTAATTTCCAAATGCTGTTATAGTGGCCTATTTGCAATGTAGCGTACCTTCTTTTGTAAATCTTGTGACCTAGTTAGCATTTTTATTGGGATTTTTAGATAAATGGTTAGCACACATTTTTGTTCTTGTTGTCCTGAATTCAACACATTCATATTTACCTGTCTGAGACGGACATTACTGGTCACAATCTGGTTAACTTCATCCTGAGAGATGCAGAAAAAGACAGCAAGTACATTTTCTAATTTGTACGCTTATAACCATTTAGAACAAAACAATAAAAAGCACATATAGAGGCAAAGTTTTCCCTCCATTTTAGTGCATAAGCTCTTGAATCCCTCAATTAAATGTTAATGGTTGAGCAAACTGAAATGTGACTTCAGCCAGAGAATATCTAATAAGGGGAGAACTTCAACTCCCTGGAAATCTCCGGCTTCTGAACTGGTTGCAGTTCCACTCTGGTTCCATATGAGGGCGCTCACGGGCAAGTGCAGAATGAATGGTGGTCTATGGAGCTCTACCCCTCAAAATCCACTTTCCTCAGGATATAGTTTTTGTCTAGTAATTTGAATGTTGCATTTGAAAGGGGAGGCTAAGAAAGTACACACTGCTGGGTGGTAGATTTTTTAAAGTTGCTTTTTTGTTCTAAAAAGCCTTTTAAAATGTCAATGACGTCATACACATCGTACAGCCAGAGATACTTGCTGCGTTCATGCCACCTCGGAATAACAGGCACCGCCCCCCTGGTTACGTTGTTTTTCCGACTGGCAGCGTTCACATGGTCGGGATGCGTGTTCTTCTTCTTCTGTTATATTGGCGTTTGGCATAACAACTTTTTGCATGACTGCCACCAACGGTTGGCCGTAGCCGAGAGCATCAGGTGTGTGAAAACATGGAGGCCACAATAACAAAAGATTTGCTGCTGTTTTCTTATACGAGCATCCAAACAGCACATCGCCAGGTGTTTGTTTGTGTTATCTGGAGGACAACGAACGGGAAAAGACACGGATAATGTGTTGTTTTTTTATACATAGGCCGAATTTATGAATAATTTGAAACATATTATGTCTGTGTATGTGTCTTGGCAGAGGCATTTGTCCACAATAAACAGTTTATTATCATTAAAATATGTTCAGTGAACCAAAGTCGCCTCCATCAAACGTCAGTTGTCAACAACACGTCACCAACTGGGGAACTCGGTTATCAAAATCCAGCCCGAGTTTCCCACCTCTGATTCCCACAGGACGTTACATGAATGGTGACGTTTTCACTCGGAAAAACGTTTTTCCGATGTCCATGAACGCACGGACTGCTTTACGGCAAGCTCTGTGTCACTTCCTTTTTTCTCTCGAGGCATCGTCAACACAGCTGACAGGTTAGGCTCTCCCTGTCAATACACGCGCTAGAAAGAGGTTTGCTAATGTTTTAAAGACCACGCCGAAATATTCACTCTGACATTCTGGTTCCACTTCGGCTGCCATCAAGCGGGATCTCTGGTCGTAATCAGTCCTTCACTGACCAGTCAGCATTTATTAGCAGAATGCTAGTGTGTTACGACTCAACCTGTAAAAAATCAAAAGGACATAAGTACTCGTTCATTTGACTTTCGACCTACAATCCATGTTGAACTTGCAAAAACTACAATCAAACGACAAAAAGCAATTCATTTTGCACTGGACCACGATCACCCTGAGTGGAACTCTGGTGGAACTGCAACCAAGTTCGGTACAATGGGGCTTAATAGGGAGTGAACAGGCTCTCTGTAGACGGGCTCTTCATCAGCTAAAAAATATTTCTACACCAACTTATGGAGGAAATATTTATTCATAATTCAAAATGAAAGTCCAAAGAGAAATTGAAAGTCCAAAGAGAAAACAAAGCGAGGTGAAATTTAAAAATATTATTATTTTTTTCATTTGGCTTTGGCTTTTGAATTTCAATTTATCATTGGCTTTTAATTTCCATTTAATATTTGGCTTTTGAATTTCAATTTAACATTGGCTTTTAATTTTCATTTAATATTTGGCTTTTGAATTTCAATTTAACATTGGCTTTTAATTTTCATTTAATATTTGGCTTTTGAATTTCAATTTAACATTGGCTTTTAATTTTCATTTAATATTTGGCTTTTGAATTTCTATTTAACATTGGCTTTTAATTTTCATTTAATATTTGGCTTTTGAATTTCAATTTAACATTGGCTTTTAATTTTCATTTAATATTTGGCTTTTGAATTTCTATTTAACATTGGCTTTTAATTTTCATTTAATATTTGGCTTTTGAATTTCCATTTAACATTGCCTTTTCATTTGGACTTGACACATGTCAATGTAAATGAGGAGGCGTGGCCCAAAGGCTGGTGGGAGGGTCTGAAACGAAAGGGGTGCAGAGGCACCTTATAACAGCAGGGGGAGCAGACTGCTGAGGAGCACACTGTTGAGCGTCTGTCTGCAGCTTCACCACCTTGGCCAGGCTTGGCCTCTTATTTCACATGATAGAAAATGATGATGTAGGCTAAACACAAACGACATTTCATGCAACAACAGTGAAGTTTTCATGCAGTTACTATAATTGCGCCCGTGTTAGTGAGGACTAGATTAGGACTGTATTTAAAGCTGATTCTGGTTCCCAACGTCGCACTAGGTGTGTCTGTTTAAAACACGGACTCAGACAACTTCTCTCTTTTGATGTTATATTTAATTAAGCAACAGTAGAAACATGGGTGTGGGTAGCTCTGCTACGTGTGTTTGTGTGTCGTCAGATCTCGAGGACGCACACACGCACACAATCTCAAACGGATCGTCATCGTCCAAACTGTGACCTCTCCTTTTTCTTTCTCTCACTTTTTTTCTCCGGGTGGTGCGCGCGGTGTGAGGTGTGTGTCCACGCTATTCTCCAACATGTACTCACAACAATCACTCCTGATTGACGGCCTTTTGTACAGCCCGTGTAGGCTAGTTTTTCAGACTTCCAGCTAACAGCGGTGTCTGTAAGCATCACTGGCCCATGTTAAATTGAAATTAAAAAGCCAAATATTAAATGAAAATTAAAAGCCAATGATAAATTGAAATTCAAAAGCCAAATATTAAATTCAAAAGCCAAAGCCAAATGAAAAAAATAATATTTTTAATTTCATCTCGCTTTGTTTTCTCTTTGGACTTTCAATTTGAAATATTTCCTCCATACCAACTTGTCAAAGCAAAGAAAAACATTTTCTGAGATGGCCACAACCACCTCGCCATTGCGCCACCTGCTGTGTTTTTTAGTGGTAGCCTACTGAGTAATTTAGAAATGAATATAGGTCTGGACTGGATTAATGCATAACACATCCTCGGTTGCTATTTATCTTTATTCTACAATTTATGATCACTGACTGTATAGAACAGTTTAAATTTAAAATTTGCTCTCAATGTCATGGGCCTGGTTTGTGGGAAAACAACAGTGCGCATGCTCAAAGCCATTGAACTGTCAGTACCCTACTGTTGTCCTCATTGGCTGGTAGTTGTCACTGGACACTGGCAGAAGTTAGTAGGCTTTCTTATATACTGTCTATGGTTTAACGTTACCCGCCATAACCATGAACGACATGGATTATCTTTTACAGCACACATGTAAAAGTCTACCTTTTGAAAAAAAACTTGAGATAAAGCACCTTGGTGCTCACCAGCGACGGTATGATGTTATAAACCAAACCGCCTGTAAAAATATTCGCATTTACCGTGGAGTGATTATCCGGGAAAAATGGCTAACTGAGAAGACATAGCTTCCCGTGTGCTATTCGGAGGGGATTGTAACGCTACCTGGGCAAGAACAGGCTTTCAGGATCTCAAGCACCTTTCTGCGGTGATTAAGGTTAGCTAACATGAAAGCAGCAGAGTAACAGGGAAAATTGAAAACTGCCTTTGCTCCCAGTAGTAAAGCTTTTCATCAACAGTGCTAACGCTAGTTAGCTTACTTAGCTAATTGCTGTCCACTTGACGTCTTGTGGGGAAAAGATGGATACTGCGACACGAGGAGAGAAGAGAAGACCGGAGTAGTAAGAAGTGTCGTCGAAGGACTTGACAAGCGAATGTCAGCCATGGTCTAGCTACTTCTTTACAGACTGGTAAAGCTAAGGACCCAGAAGGAGAGCTACAACAGTAAGAGAGCGACTTACTTGTATTTGCATTTTGCCTAATGTGTTTTCTGGCCGCCGTGCTGAGACGATATGCTTGTCGTAACCTGGTTCTAAAGTATGGGTAGCATACCCCTCAAAAGACCTACACAAAGGATTCCGATCTTACTGATGCATCCGCTTCATTGGGAAACTTTAAACCATCTGGTCTACTAATTTACTGATAAAGCTAAGTTTAGTTGTTTTATTTCCATCTTCATAATTATTTAAAGGTCCTAGTCTGAACAACTGTGTTTTCAGTTAGTGTGGCTGATTAGACCTCTTCCCAAGACTGTGTAGGTGTGTATAGGCTGATTAATTACACCTTTATCATTCTTTTTGGTGAATGAAGATTTGTGACTTAATAATTTCCCATTAAAGCTCCAGCCCACCTTCAACCTAAGCAGAGCTCTAATCAGCCAGAAAACACCTGCGTGGGTGTTCAAGGGCTTTACATTGTTTTAGTTTTAAATGCCTATTCCTTGTGAAGTGTCTGGACCCAGTGCCTGGACACAGAAGTAGAGCAGTTGATTTATATTTGCGTTGTGTTTTGTGGCGGCAGTGCCATGACTGAGCTGATATGCGTGTTCTAAACCCCTGTTTCTATGGGTGGCATACCCTTCAAAAGGCATACATCAATTACAATTTTGCCTCCACTTCAGTGGGAAACTTTGTATCCTTTGGTCTACTATTGACATAGCTAAACTCATTTTTATTTCCATCTGAAAATGATTTCACCCGTTGTAATCTTGACACATTTAGCCTAGGCCATATAGACTTTTAACCGATTCACGATCCATTGTTACATCCCTACTATTCACTTCATACACTATGAAGTGCCATGGTCATCTTCTTTACAGCCTGGACCCAGAAGGAGAGCTACAAACCGTAAGAGCAATTTATCTGTATTTTGCATTGTGCATGTGTGTTTTTTGCGGCTGCCGTGCCATCACTGAAACAATATGTTTGCTATGACCCTGATGCTAAAGTATGGGTGGCATACCCCACATAGGCATACATGGCTGCTGAGCCAAGCCTATTGTCATTTGGCCTCTGTCACCTTGTTGCATTGTGTTCTCATGACACAGTGTTGCTGGATTCATGTGAGCCTTGGTCTTTACTGTGTCAAAACTCCTCGTTGTTTTACATGAGGTTTGCATTTTTTTGGTTGCCACGCCATCACATGGTCTAAAAAGCTTGTGACTTTCTGTCTGTATGTGACATAAACCTTGTTGCTTGAGTGTATTTTAAATGGTAATTGAAAAGAGATGCTATATGTGTTGGAGAATATTATGTGTTTCACACAATTTGGCCAGTGCTTACGATTTCATCCTTTCTGTATAGACTGACTAGGTTTTCAGACAGTGGCATTTGCTATTATAGCTCTAGTTTTGTGATCCATATATGGCTGTGACTTTTTCCTCTGATGAATAGGACTGTTTACATGTATTTTTATATTTGATTTTAAATTAGTTTGATAAATCCTATATTTAACTTCAATTAACAGAGCATCATTGAGTTAACAACAATCGTGAAGTGAAACCATGCTGCCAATATGTCTGGTCTTAAATCGTGACTGCCTTATTAAGCTATGTTTCCAGTCCATCAAACAGCTTGTCTAATGCTGCCTTGTTTTGAACTATGTAATACAATTGGAACATTTCTTTGAGTTGGCAAATTTATACAAATTGTGGCATATATATATATATATATATATATATATATATATATATATATATATATATATATATATATATATATATATATATAAAAAATGTGTGCAGTACACAGGGTTTAAAGTAGTGAAATGTTTTACTGAAACAGCAGTTTTTTCTGGAGAGTACAATTCTTACCAGTCTGCAAAGTGAAACCAGAATTACAGATGTTAGTGCTTTCTTACATTACATTAGTATGACAGCCTTCAATTTCTTTCTTCATGTAAAAGGCAGAAATGGAATAATGGATGGATGGTCTTCACTAACACCATTTATTTAGAGGAAACCTGAAAGCCTCAAGTGATAATGTTGTGAATATGTCATGCCACTTACATCATTATTTTATTTAGCTTTTTCCAATATCAACTCTTTCCCTCTCCCTTACCACACTGATAAGCTGTATTAGCTGCAGTCCCACGGTGACCACTACGGCTTCACTGAAGTGGTTAACGGGACGTACCACCTTGTTGTAACCAGTAAATAGGGTTTTCACCAGACGAGTCTCATCCTCTGAGCAGAACACTGGACCTAGGACACACAAAACATTCTGTCAGACTTTATTTTGTTACACTTGTCTCATCTTCTAAATGTATGGATAGAGAGGTTGGGGATCAGACTGAAATGATTTAAGTGAAGGACTTAAAAACCTTCGAACTTTACTTGGATCTAAAATCAATAATGTGCAATGTTCAATATTTGTGCTGTTGACACATTCATAACAAATGCTATTTTTGGCTCACTTTGGTTGAAGTACACAGTATGACATGTTGCCATACCCAGCTGACGCCCATGTCCAACCAAATGTTTTCACACTGGAACTAAAATCACAGCTGAAGCGAGAGGGAGGCCAGCACATTGCTTTTAACTGTGATTCACAGAGCAAACATTTCCCAGGCTTACAACCAGCAACCTGAAACCCTTCAAAGTGACTGCGAGAGTTTAAGTAGGAAGATCGAGGAAATATCAGATGAGAGAGACGGGCAGGGACAGGCACATGCAGACAGATCTACCGCAACAGCAGTCAAGTGACTGGCATGCCATATTGGTGAAAAGCCTCCGCACTGCATGTCCCATGAGCTGTCTAGGCATTGCGATCAAGTAGGTTTCTGTATAAATCCTTAGAGCGGAACCTAATCTCAGTGTTAAGAGGGTGTTGTGAAAACCAGCCCTGGCCAATCCACTTGACATTAAGTCTGCATCCGTTAGTGCTCAGAACAGTTAACCTGCATTTAACACCTCTTCATACAAAAGCTGTTTCCAGCAAACTGACTTGTAGGCCTTTTTTTTTTTTTTAAACCATGACTTTATGAGCCTATAAATTATGCTTGGCCTATGGGATATTCAACATCAAAATATAGCCTTCTACAGCCCAATGCAGCCTAGAGCAGCTTCACTTGTTGGTTACTGATGAACTAGAGACATAAAACAGAAAATATTTGTATTTATTTATTCATTAATTATAATAATTCTTACTCCCAGTTGGCCTGTCTGCCCCCGGCAGGCTTTTAGGAGGCATTGCATTGACAGGAGTGTGTTTATCTGTACTACATCTGACCTGTGTGGGAAGCTTTTATGAAACTGTGCCCTTGTTCCAGATTTTCTTTTGGCAGTTTTACACTTTTTTTTAATACTCTTAAAGTTTGGTGTTTTGTGTGGCTGGGAGGGTTACTTTGATACCAGAATTCAGAAACAAAAACTGTGCTGTGTGACTTTGATTTTTGACCTTTACGTTGCTAAAATAATCCCAACAGTTTATTACATCATCATTTAAAAATCAGCAGACTAGATGTTGGCAGTAGTTGAAATCTTTAACTATTTTACAAACAATACAATGATGAGTACTTGTTTAGAACTGTTGAGGTGTGAAATGTACATAAGCTTTACTTTTGTTGTTGTGTGAACATAAGAGAGCCTGAACAATACTGAATTTGTGAAGCTAATACTTGATGTTAATATGTGATCATGCCAGATACACACGGATGGAATACATCCCTCAAATGTGATTTTTATTTTAGAGATTCTGACTGCAAATTATTTTTTTATATTTGCAAACGTGTATCTATGATCAGTATTAGCAGATAATATATTAAGGTACTGTTCTGGTTCTACCAGAAACAATAGGCATATCATATTTGAAATTAACCTTCAGTCTCCAATAGGCTGGTAACCACTCTCAAGCCAGAACTAACATAACTTGAGTCTTTATCTTGCCCACGTTTTGCCACTATTATTGTAGTAGGCTATACTTTGTACTACAAGTGGACTATCTCATCCCCTTTGTTCATGTATCACCGTAAACGCATTGTGTAGTTTTGTTATAATGTGACTAAGCAGATTAGCATAGTGCTGCTTGCCAGACTGGGAATGTGCTGGCAATCCACACCCAGCCTGAACTGAGCAGGCTAGGATCTAGTTTCATTTAGCCAGCAAGAAAACGCACGCACGCACGCACGCACGCACGCACATGCACGCACATGCACGCACATGTACACGCATGCACGCACGTAATCAGAATACCCTATTATAATCCCAAAATAATTATCGTCATTGGTTTGTATAGTTGTAATTGCGTACTGCTTCTGGACATCACGCACCAGAAAACCATAGCACCTTTTATAGGTAGGAGTAGCCCTTAAGACAAACCCACCCGCCCCAAACAACTATCATCGTCCAGCGTGACGTTTCACGGTCAACATCGTTATATGCCAAGTCAGTAGACCTCATCCAACCCTATTGTTTACAGTACTGATGTTCATTTCCCTGGCTGTCTGTCACTGACTGCCTGCTCCCTGTCTGTTGTCTTGCTAACACGCTTTGATCTGGCCACATGCAAAAATAGATGGGAGGGAAGGCGGGACAGTGGAGCCACTTGGAGCTGTCAATCATTGCCTACTCTCAACTCCACTTTCCGCATGATACTGAACTACCACAGGAAAATAAAACCGCGAAGGCTCTTTCTATTTTCTGCCACTTTCTAGCTGAAAAGGAACTAAAGTGTGGGTGTGGATATTATTTTGAGTTGTATTTGAGTCTATGATTTTGTGGGCGTGAAGCACGCTTTAGACCAAATGTCTTGTGACAGGATGGGAAAATGCTGTTGAGTAAAGTGAATTGGTCCTACTGTTACAATGCATTTGAGCAGGGCTTTAAAAGCTGAGGAACTAGCCACTTACCCTTAAAATTGCCTCATCTGTCTGCTTTCCCAATTAACTTTTGTAACCTTTTTAGAGAACGGGCATGAATTGTTACCTTCATTCATTCGATCAAGGTTTAATGGATATGGTTGGCTATAGATGGCTAGTTCGCTTACTCTGATCATTGCATTGTGTCTGTGCTGACAGTCACACCTGTTACTCAAACACTAAACTGGTTATTGTTTCTGGCTGACACCAAAAACTGAATTTTCTTGTTGATCTTGTGTATAGCTGAAAGTTTTCTGCTGTTTCTCTTTATGTAACTATCTCATAAAGAGACCGATCTGTTCTATGTTTGACCACCCAATCATGGGAAAAATGCTTAGGCAACCTTCACTAAATACAACCATAATAAAATAAGATATATACATCTAATTGGATCTTTATTAAAAAATTATGCTACCACAACCAATAACTAAATATCAGTCCCTCCAGAAAAACGCGATTATGTGATCGCCTAATTCAATGCATAATCGGCCAAAGTCCGCATATTGATGCGGGGACCGCATTTTTTCAAATACGCCGCACTTTTGCCACAGAAATTGCCGATTTCCGCGCAAAATATGCGGGGCTTGCATGATTTCATAATCCCCGCATTTTCGTTGCAAATAACTCACATATATCTTAGCAGAAAGTTGAAAAATTTTGCGTTTACTTCACACGAGCAGCCATTTTCCTGTTACCATGGGAACGTTATGATGTGACGTAATAACGCGACGTGAACATCATCGAAAAGCAGGGTGTTGGGGGAATCACTTTTTTTTCTTTTTTTTTTTTATCAAACTGCAGCTTTTGCAAGTTCCCGCAATTTCATCGCATAAAATTGCATAAATATCCCACATATTCCACTATTATTATTATTATTATTATTATTATTATTATTATTATTATTATTATTATTATTATTATCATCACAAAAAAACTGCATTTTTCTGGAAGGACTGAAAAATGGCAGCTGCTTACAAAACAGTGGCATGGAAGGCCACAGTGTGATTTTTTTTTTATTTATTTATTTTTTTTTGAATAATGCTATCTGAAGATCTTCATTTATTTAACACGAGACATAACGGTCATGATTGGAGGCTGGAATAATCTCTGATGTACCGACAAGCAAGCTCCAGCTAGTAAATATTTTCCAAAGTGGATGTGTAGCATCCGGGAATAAAGACCTTCAAAAGATTTACTGAGCACCATTTTATTGCACATCTGCAGTGATGCAGATAATGTCCACCTGGTGTCTTACAGGCTGCATCCATTCACCCTGTCACACCATCTCTATCTGGCCACCACATCAATTTGTCACCAATGTGTTTAATAAAATGTGCCAGTACCCAAGTCACTGAATTGCATAGGGTAAATTACTATTGAAACTCATAGTTGGTAGACTGTTAATTTGTTGCTTCACGGCAGGTATGAGTGGATCATTTAATTTGATGAGTAGATGTTTTCAGTAATTAAAGTTAGGGTCTCTTCATTTGCTTTTTGCTGCTTACCAGATGAACATTCTGTTATAAATACTGTCTTTCTTTCCAGAGTTGCGATACCCAGAACATGTGTTCAAGTGATAGATTGACTAACTGGTTGTTAGACTGTTCCAGTATTTGAATGGTCACACGTTTAATCCCCCCCCCCCAGAGACAGTATGTGCATCAACAGGCATGTGCCCCGTCCAAGTGTCCTTGAACAAAGACACTGAACCCATACCTCCTCACTGATAAATATAAATCACTCTTGAAGAGGACAACAGCTACAGAAAATGCCTAAAATAAGAATGCAGCAAGGAATGCTAACAATGCTGAGTTTCCTATTTTAGGGTAGCTGAAGAGAACAAATGCTAACACTCATTTCTAGAAGTGCTTTGCACATAAAGTAACATGCACAAATTCAAAGATTCAGTTGTAAGATGCTTCTTCATGCATACATCTATGGGTGGGCGTTATCATGATATATTATGCGATTCAGAATAGTAGAAGATGAAAATCACGATTCTTTTCCCTAATATTTACACCATGGTAGCTGTGCCTTTTTTAATGTCTTTAGTTTTGTTGGGCCATTGTGGGAAATCAATGAGCGAGTCCGCTTTATGGCAGTATTATATCTCTATGATTTTTGCATCATTGTGATGAAACACTTTGATTTGTTCGTTTTGTTTGATTTAAATCACTAGATTAACCAAAACAAAGAGATTCCTATGTGATTCTTTGCAGGGACGGACTGACAATCTGTGCGTTCTGGAAAAGTCCAGAACGGCCAACCGACGGCCGTCGGCACAAAAAATCAAAGTCTATTAAAGCGATATTAACAGCCAACAGCAGGGAGCGCAAATACAATCACTTAAATGCTACTTATAAACATAAAACTGAAGAAGAAGACTAGGCCTACATCATTAGACGTGAGTTAATTGTGCCAGGAGCAGGAAACATTGTAGGCTGCCTTTATCCCTATCTTAGCGAATTGCATAGTCAGCTCAACATGTGCATCATGATTATGAAAATGATCGTGCCATTTAGTGCTGTCAAACTTAACGTGTTTAATAATTTTTGTTAGGTTAATTTGAAACATTAAACGCCTTATAAATGAATCGCGGGTTGACCGCGATTTCACTTGGTTGTATATGAGAGGTTGTAATGAGCTCACTTTTGCTGCTAGGATGAGGAAAACATCAGGCATGCATTGGTACCACTCTAAACGTGCTAACAAACAGGGAAGGGGGCAAAATAATTCACCAAATGTAACCAAAAGTTTAACCAAACATCCTAGCTTGCACTTTGTCTGTCTTCCATCAGAGTGCAGTTTTTCCTTGTCTTTCATATTTGCGTTTACTATTGTGGAACTGGCAAAGACCTGGGGGTTGTTTGTGAAAGCTTCACAGACAACATTGATAGGGCCTAGTCATTTACATCATTTCACAGCCTTAATATGAATCAAAAGTGTTAAATAACTTTGAGAAAATATTAAATAGGTTATTCAATGCTAATCCTTTAACACAAAGCAACACATGTTATATATATTTATATTTGAATAGTATATAGTAACTAACACTGTCAGTGTACTTTTGGTATAGACCTAAAACTACACTAATCTAATCCCCATGTTCAGGTACAGCAAGTAGCCTACTTTATCTCTGAAAGTGTTGTCATTAATACTCTGTACTGTTTTATAATTACAAGTTTGTGTAATTTGGGGTTTCTGTAGCCAGTGACATTTCATTATTTGTATTTTATTTTTAATGCAGATGTAGCCTAATGGCATTGAAGGCTGAGGCTTCATTAATAAACACAACCCCAGTTATCATCATTGGTTTTGAGATGTTACTTGCTGTGAATAGCTTGTCTGATAGGCTACAGTATTGTGGCATAGTATCAGGACATCCTGGCTAGTGTCTGTCGTGCACGGCTATGGGCGAATGGCCGGATGATGGGCCTATTTGGGAGAAAGTCCAGGGCTGTTTTTTAGCCCCAGTCCATCCCTGATTCTTTGTTTTATCCATAAACTGTTTTCTCAAAGGTGCCGTAGGTAGGATTGCGAAGATCCAGGATTTAGGCAAAAAATTTGAACATCGACAACTTCTCAGTCCCTCCCCCCACAAGGGAGAATGAATGCATGTGCATGAGCTGTGATTGACACGCAGTTAGTCACCCCTGGCCCTGGTGTATCTGAACAGGGAGCGGAGGATTTTTGCAAATCACACTACAGGCTGTTGGTGGTGCCAGAGGAGCCGGATTGTTTTTAAATGACCTGCTTCATGTAGTTCTACTGGAACATAGGGTCAGTTTCAGCAAATATGACAAAGTTAGTTTTTTAAGGCTTACCTACTGCACCTTTTTGAAGTTTTTTTTTTTTTTTTTTTTTCTAAAAAAATGTACTTAGCACGGTATATCTATATTGTGAAAATAATACATATACGGGAAAAGAGGATTTAATTCATATTCCCTAGTCTGCATTGTAGCTTTTTTTTTTTTGGTTCCCAGGCCACGTGTCAGGAAGCTGTCTCCTGTTTCTGAGCAATGCCACTCCACACACCAGTCTCTGGAGAGATCAGTACTTTCTCTACAGAGAACATGTATTTAGCAACATGCATGCCTAAATACATACATACATACATACATACATACATAACCCTAAGAAACTAAAAAACGTAGACTAGTAATTTTAGTTATAGTTAATAGTATTGTTCAAAGAACATTGGTCAAAGAAAACATATCTACATTTACAGTACCTCTTTATTCTGCAATTTTAGGACCTGTGCTGCCATAGCAAGCCCAGCAAGCCCTTTCTATATTGATACTGTACATATTTGTACATTTGTTAGTATCTTTTTACATGTATGTACACACACATATATTCTGTATTCTGTATTTATGTTCTTGACTGCAGTACTTTGTTCACTTTTTAATTTGTAAGCACCTAAAATACCAAGGCAAATTCCTTGCAAGTAATAATTCTGATTCTGAAAACATAACCAGGTTTCAACAAGGTTGAAATATACACATATACACACACACACACAGGATGACTTACCGGCAAGTACACCGAGGATCCATGCCAGAAAGATCTGGACCTTAGAGAGGTTCATTTCTCCACCAGACGTTTATGAAAACTGCCCTGAAATCTACAGCATCTACAGTTTTAATGTGTCGTTAAACAGTTAGCAGGTCGCAAGCTAACCACAAGCTAACTGACTACACACAGAAGCAGACATATGCACTAAAGCTGTAGCACTCACTTTGGAGTTAAAGTGAGTACTGGGAAGTGAACTCTGAGCTCTGGTTTCTCCACTCCACCTCCCCCACCCAACAACATCCCAACCTCTCAGCACACTTCAAGGCACAGGAGACAGCTGTGTGTGTGTGTGTGTGTGTGTGTGTGTGTGTTTTTTGAATATACACAAATCAACACTGTCCTCATTTCTCATACATGTGGAAGTTTTTCTTATGGCAACGACTCCAGTATAGCATCTTATATCAGTGAGATGGAGAAGCAGAGGGCATGACGACAGACAGCGCAGGGGTACAAGTAAAGACAGACTGATGGACAGTTTAGGGGACAGGACAGAAACAGGGAGGCAGACAGGAGGACAGCTGAGAGCTGTCACTGATGGAATGAGAAGCATGTCCACACATGCTACTTCCAGAAAACACACAGACACACTGTACCCACCATCCTGCCAGCATGCATGCCATGACAGGAAACTCACCAGTGTATGTGTGTGTGTCAGACTGAACAACTGACCAGTTCCACATCTCACAAAGACAAAAAAGATTAGAATTTTCACTGCGTCTTAAGGTGCCGTTTTATGCCAAGAGCTCTGACAGACTGTTTCATGTGGACACACTGCAGCAATGGGCAGTATGAGAAACATAAAGTGTTTTGAATATCAAAGCATGTAAACCTATTCTAGGAGACCCCAAGAGTACAAATATGATGCTGAAAAGGAGTAAATAGGGGCTCTTTAAAAGTAAAGTCTAGAGATTAATAGGCCTAGTGGATTTGTTGTTTGGTCCAATCAGAGATCCTGGATTGAATTCAGAAAGCTAAATAAGTTTAATTTTCTTCAAAATCAATGGAATAACAATTTGTTCTTTAATTCAATTTTTGTCAATAATAACAAAAACTAGAAACTACACATGGTAAGTGGCTCAAGCATTTCAAGTGGGAGCAGTATACTCTTAAATTCTAGCTGTATTTGCCTCTTTCTGCAGAGGGACAATATTGTATGCCGATCGTCTTCAAATTTTAACATTTTTGTGCAAAACAATCCGAGGATTCAGATGTTCCCCTGGGATAGAGTTGTAGTGCTGTGCCAAAGGAGAATGCAATTAACAGTGGAAGCAGACACACTTTGTAAATTCCTTAACACAAGATACAAACATAGAGTTTACTTGAAGGTAAAAGTAAAAGGTGGGCAAACCACAACCAATCACAACACTGTAATGTGTATCATGGGCAATGAACTTCAGCTCACGTAACCTGCCATGCTGCTGTACTGCTAAATACAACAGTATAACCTCTCCTTCCTAATGCTTGGACTTCATGACATTAGTGTTCACGATAAACTCTTTGTGGGAAATGTTTTCTGTTTTTTTTTTACTCTGCATTAAACTGAACATACTGTGGTTCTGACTTAGGAATCTGGTCCCTCTGCTGGTCATACAAACAGCACATTTTATGCCAATGTCTAGCTCATATTTTCCTTGCTAGCTGTCAAGACTATTGCAGCTCTTACCAATGTGTCGCTTGTTCTTTATTAGGTTTCGCCTAGGACCATTAGGGTCATTTTATGATGTGGTTAGTTTGTAGTAAGTCACTCAGTTGGAACAATTATTTGACAATTCAAAACTTCAAAGATTCAGCTGCTGTCAGTGTCAACACTAGATGGCAGTACAAGACTGAGAAACCACAGCACATGGCACAGGGCTCAATGACATTATGGCCTACACTGGGATGTCTGTGTAAATATAATTGTGTGTGTGTGTGCGCGCTCAGTCTGTTTGACTGTTTTTCCGTCTGTCTGGCACTCTAAGGTATGCTTCTCCACTCTGCCAGTCTGTACATGACTCCAATTGGTTTCTCTTTCTCTCTCTGTCTCACTGTTCTAATCATCCTCTCTGTTTCTGTTCAGGACACACACACACACACACACACACACACACACACACACGCGGACACACACACACACACACACACACACACACACACACACACACACACTGCATTTTCACCCCACGTAGAGGGAAGAAAGGGAAAAAAATTCTCTTTCTTCCCTCTATGTGGGGTGAAAATCAAGACTGGATTTGAAGGGGATATGAACGAGCACTTTGAGATGAGTAATGTAAGCCACCTGTCAGTGTCTTAAAGACACCTCATATCTCAAAATGTAATGGCATGCAGAAAATTCATCACTTCCATTCCAATTATGGCCGAAAACCATTACCCAAAGTTCATGTGTATATCTACAATATATTGAAGATAATCCAGTTTACCGGGGTCCTGTCAATCACACTCTTGCATTACTAAATACCCTTTAAAAATTTTAATTTCTTAGATTAGTCTAGTTCGTTTCTTTACAGTAAGTGTCACCTCTTTGATTTGGCAGATATCTCATTTTAGAATGAAACTTAATTTCCTTGTTGATGAAAATGTTATTGAGTCGAAGAAGAGAGCACTCTGCAGAAGGCTGACAACAAACAAGTTACAACAATTTATGCAGTCAGAAATTGTTTTTGATTTACTGCAGGGACAGTTCAGAGGTTAGATTTGTGTGTTTTGTTCTAAACTACTAATCCTACTTACAAATGAACAGCCACAATTTAATATGTGACTTGAGGCTTATTGAAGCATATTAAATTAGAGAATCGGACACAGATGTGGTGCTTTAATTGGCAAAGACAAGGTTTTAAGTTTAAGTTTTACCATTAGTGTATAACAAGGGTAGGGATGTAACGATTACCGGTGTAACGGTAAACCACGGTCAAAAATGTTGATGATAATTACAGTTTTCAAAATATCATTATCATGGTGGATTGGTAATACACCGTGGTATGGAACCTGCGTTATTATAAATCTTCCTGGATCTCAAAGTCAGACATCTCTGGTTCAAGTTCTTACCGGACACCCTACACCGGGCCAGTGTTTCAGTAGCCAGTTTTCAATAGTTTTTACAACCTGTTTTTAATAGCCTATATTTTTTGTAATATAATAAACACTTTTTGAAACTATTTCAGCTTGGGTAGGCCTATCAGTGCTTTCTGAACATATTGAACACACTTTTAAAAATGCCGCGATAATACCGAAAACCGTGATAATTTTGGTCACTATAACCGTGAGGTTAAATTTTCATACCGTTGCATCCCTAAACGAGGGTTAATTCACTTTTGCTGTGAGAGCAAGTTGTCAGGCAGAATGTAGTCTGTGGGTCAGAGCAAAGCTGTATATGAGGATGACATGCACATTTAAAAGCAGATTAAAGAAACCCTCATTTTAAATGTATTTAGATATGCACATATAGACAAGGTGTGTATAATTGAGATTTATTTTCAAAAATGTGAATCAGAGCCACAAAGGGTTAAGACCTAGCCTACTTGTTTAAATGCAACAGCAGGGTGAACACAGCTTGTCACATAGTAGAATATGGCAATATAAACCTCTAGTCTTAACTGACATTATTCTCTATAAATACAGCTAACTGTGAAAGAAAGGGGTGTAAATGAAGCTTTTTGTTTGGGCTGCACACACTCATTTGAATGATACATAGAGTCAAACTTATTGTAACAAAAAATGTAATGTCTCTTATCTGACTGTCAGACTACTCCTTAAAGTTTGCAACAACTGAAATGTGAGTTGTTCTTTGTTGTTATCCTGGTTTTGGTTGTTAGAATGTTTTTGCTACGGTTCTGTTTTATAGTTAACTGTTTTTTGGTACTGTATTTACACTTTGAAGCTGTGACTGCAATTTAAGGACTGTGAAGAGCCCAAGCACTAACTTAAAACTCCAGATTTTTCGTTAGTTTGTTTTGGGGGGGGGATATATCTCAGATATATTTGTTAAATGTATAGTTTTTTACAGAAGAGGTGTTGATGTTCCCACAGTTGTTGAATGGTCCCAGATTGCTTGTAATATTTCACCCATCCAGGATGCTTGGAGATGAACTCTGAATGCTTTCAGATTAAAAGGACCAGAGTTCTCCAGCTGGTGAAGAGCTCACATTCCAGTGGTTGGAATCTGAAAAGACCAAACAGAAATATGTTTAACATATGTTCAATGAAAATGTTCATAGTTTGAGGCACTTGATAATAATTCAAAGTGATGTATATTGGCCATATAGGTCATAGGCCATATCTGATTGTCACATGAATATGGAAAGTTAATAACAAGAAAGTAAGTGAGAAAGAAGAGCACAGACATATTGTTGAGCCTAAACCAGAACAAGCCTTCAGGGTGAGCTGAGCCAGAGATTCAGAATGAAATCTATTTCAAGGCATATATATATATATATATATATATATATATATATATATATATATATATATGCACATACATACATACATACATACATACATACATAGTTTTTTTTTTTTTTTTTTAAAGGCCTTTGTTGTGAGACTCCATCAGGAGAATTGAATTACTAGCATGACAAATCAGTTTTATCCCTTTATGGTATTTGTAAATGTAGCTTTGTGTAAGAAATTATTTTGTGCGATATCCAATGCTACCTTAAGATGATAGTTATTTTTAGAGACAGGAAACTATGTGGATGTCTTCAAGTATTGAATGTTTGAAATATAGTACAATAGAGAACACAAGGTGGAAGTTATTCATTTTTTAACACATCACTAAAGATGAAATAAGCTGTGTCACATGTTTCAACCCACAGGGAGGTCAAATTACAGCGTCAGCCACAAAGCAGTTTCTACGAAGCACAATGTCTTTCTGACGGACACTTCAGCAGGGAGTGAAATGAGCTGACTGATGAATTGGAGAGCATTTAAATCATCCAGCCTTCTGTAGTGTCTTCGAGCCAAACTTTGAATCTTTATCTGCCCCCCAAAAAGTTGCATCTGTGTTTTGGCCCTTACATCCATGTGTATAGGAACTAAATTATCACATTTATGACTACAACATCCAGATTGTGCCTAAAAATGATTCAGATCACGGACGTTTTCCTGCTAAACATTTGCCTTTTATTCTTTTGGCATTACTGCTTACACGTGTCTGAACTGCTTCCAGAGGTTTCTTGCTTGGTTTCTTGAGTAAGGCTACACCAAACCACATGCGCCTAGATTTGAATCGGCAAGGCAGCTTCATTTATATAGCACATTTTAGCAACAAGGCAATTCAAAGTGCTTTGCAGAATTCAAGAGCAATTAGAAAACATCATGTTATCTGCTCCATCCCAAATACATAATTTTAAATAGAATGCACTAGCCCAGTATGACATCTGGAAGAGATACCTGCTTTGTCAGGTTTGGTCCTTTCACACAGTGGCTACTGAAAACAGGTACTGTTACCAGATTATATGGCCACTGGCGTCATTGTTTTTGGCTAGCTATAAAAGGATATGCTTGGAAAAGTAAGTTCTCCTGTTGCTACTTTTCCCCTACTTGTTGTTGCACTGCTGTGTTTTCACACTGTACAAACATGTGAGTTATTTTGCTGTACTGTATACAATTTTATTGTGACAATTGCATGCCACAAACATGTTGATTGGCTTTGAGAGGAGCAGAATATAAAGTGAAGAGGACTAGATCAGGGGTTTTCAAATTGGCTGAATGTGAGCCTCCCCTTAGAGTAGGTAAGGACAGCCGAGCCCCAAAATCCCGTCCGCCTGCCCTAACCCACACACGCCTCTGCAGTAAATGCCATCTTTTGTGTGTTCCAGGCAATGATGAGTTTCAATAACAACTGATAAAATGTAAATATTTTTTATATTGTATTTGAAGACTTTTTTTTATTTCCACAACTTTTTTAAAAGTGCATTCATAAACGATTCTTTGCAACAGCAAATAATTTCCAACTTCATGCAGGCCTAATTGAGGCTACTTTTAAAATCACTGAACATCAGTAGGCCTATCCACAAGTCAACAAAACATGCTTAACATGTGTAATCGGCAAGTTAGATGGCACCAACATTTGGCCTAATCATAACTGACCTGGCAACCCAAAGGCCAAGGTTTTGTTTCCAGATTTGTGTGGGGACTTATGATGCTGGGGGTCCACCCCCTGAACATTTTGAGCATTAAACACTTAATTTCATGCATTCTGGTGAATTTTTATGCACCTATTTCTACCTTTTTCTGAATGAATATGCTGGAAATATCTTTATGTAAAGGGAAACAGATTACAATCCAAATATGAAAACATAATGGAATATATTGCAGTTAGGCTCTCAGGCATTCTGTATTACTTTCAACTATTTATTCTCCTGTAGATCGACTTTTCTAATTATATCGGAGTCAGCACACATGTAGCTTAGGCATAATTTACTCCTCCCTCCTCTTTTGCATCTTTTGTTGGGGAAGTAACCTCCGTAAATGTGCATATGACAATTATTCACCTCAATGATACATTCATTAATTTGAATTTATTAATAAATCCCTGGGCTGTAATATTTCAGATGTTTGAGTGAGATTTCTGCTCATGTCCAAAACTTAATGCACATTCAAAATATAACTCATCCCATCTGTGTTCCCCTGAGGCTTGGAGGAGTTGAGATATTTTGTGAAAAATAAAGTTATAATAGGCTATTACAAGAATAAAGTCACTATATTTCAGAAAATAATCTACCTGCACCATAGCCCGCTGTGCAATACGTGATTGCTCTGCTGATACGGTAGATCTCAGACCTTCTGACAGACACAGAGCCCCATTTGGGTCTCTGGTCTCTGAATGAGACAAAGTTTAGGGAAGTGGCTGTACGCTGCTCTACATCGGAGGTGGAAAACCGAAACTACGGCAGAAATACACGGAGCACAAATGCGACACATCTGCCGCAGCATGTCGACAGCAGAGCGCATCCATAAACCTGAAGCTGCACAGATGATCACAGCTGTGGTCTTCACCCTCAAGTATCAGAGGAAAGCAGTGTGAGTTGCTAAATGTTATGGAACAGCTAACAAACAGCAAAAATGCAAAAAAAAAAAAGGAATCCCTCTGCATAGCTGAGCTCTAGATGCAACATTGCTCAAAGGGTTGAGGTTGGAACCATTATGAAGTTGGTCATACCAGGTACAATGTTAGGTGAGACAGTGAACAAATGGACTTTGTTGGACAGGTGTTCAATATTTCTGACTCCCCAGCATGGTGATATTGCAACACAGTTTGAAAGGAGACAGGAAGAGAGATTTAATTTGTTGCTGTTTGAAGGCATCCCCCCTGTCTGCCTTCTCTTGACTTTTGTGAGCTATAGCTGCTTTCCGACCGGAGGGATTTTTGCAGTTCCTAGAACATAACATTCCTAGAACCCTTTTTTTCTCGTGTTCCAACTGGACCAATTTGGGGATTTTTAAGTTCCTCTGGCCGCAGTTCCTGTAACTCTTTCAGCTCCTACTTCAGGGCAGGTTCTTTTCGCTGTTCCCTTTTCCGCATAAGAATCTAGGTCAACGAGGCTCGGGTTTCCAGTACAGACAGACCAACAACGGGACAATTTTAACAATTTTCACCATCTTATTCATCACTAAATTCAGGCGAGAAATTAACCGTTGCCGTGCATGCATCACTCTCTTACCCCTCCTATAGTCCCTATGGCCACTTGGCCAGTGCGAATGCAAATGGAAAAACCGGTTTTGGGGGAGAGTAGTTAGTAGATCTGCTTAGAAGTGGACTTTTCCTATAACTGTGTTCCTGTAACTACTTGGAGCGGCTAATGTGGTCATGATTCTCTGAAGTGCTCTCCTGTTTTAAAAGAAAGTGTTTAAAGGACGGCAATTCAAACACAAATGTCCCCTTGAACAGGCCCCCAGGTAAGAGATGATTACTAAGTACAAGTCCCCAAATGATAAGAGTCCTAGTATATTTTAATTAGCCTGGATTCTTGGTTGAGATGCTATATTTACTAGAAATAAACCCTCTTAATGGTGTTTTTAATTTACCTACATTTACTAGATTTCGGTCCCTGGTGGACATAAGGTAATATGACTAGGTCCCAGGAAACACAGCGACATTTAGCCTCTGGTGACATTAAGTTTGTTTTGTTTGTTTAGGTTCTAACGAATGTAAGCAGTACATGTAAAGAAAAGTGCTTTTTTTGGAAGGTTTTGTTTCTGCACAGTGGGCTCTGCAGAAATAATTTTTTTGTTATTATTTTTAAGTTTGGTTTATTGGTATTTAACAGACGTTGCACAACAAAAACTGATCCCCACCCAATCCACAACCAACGTTCCCTAACATCCTCTTGTGGTTACAGAAAGGGGAAAAATAATTTTAAACAAATAGACAAACATTATACAGTACACCTTATACAAAAAAGAACTACACCTAAAGTCATCATCCTGTCTCAGATAGAGAAGACCGTACTAAACCAGCGATGTCACCTATTTTCTAAGATTGGTCATTGGGAAATCCTAAGATATTTTCAAGGCACCTATGCACTTTGGACCAGAGGCCAGACACAGAGGGACATTCCCAAAAAACATGAAGGTATGTGCCAACAATGTTCTGATCACATTTTGTACAGTTGGGATTAGGGATGGGCATGATTACTCGACGATCGATTATTAAGAATTTCTTCGATCACGTTAATTTGTTATTGATTAGACTAATGCTGGTTGCGTTGCGTAGTGTGAGTCTTGAAGCAATTTAAATTAATTTCACAGTGTGGCAGCAACAAACATTTTACCACCCGGGGGCAATATTTGACTCCATACTCAGTTACCTGGCTGCGAGTTTCCGTTTTGATTTCAGAAGTAATCATGAAGGGGACACGGCGAAGTGTGGCGTGGGACCATTTAGATAGATTTCTTTTTTTTTTTGATATTTTCTTTTTTTTTTTTTAAACTACTTAGTTCACTGCAAACACTGAGATGTCTTGTATAAGTACAACACGGCCACGACTCAAATTATGTAGCCTACCACTAAACAAAGTGCATCCGACCCTGGTTAATGTCGGTGGCGGCCGCGGTGCATCCTGCTCTCAGTCTCAACATAGCATAAAATCGGCGTTAGCATGGAGGAGCTGCGATGCACAACGAGCAGAGAAAATTACCAAAGGAATCTGCAAGTTCATTGAGATGGATATTGGAACCAGCATATCACATTACGTCACGATGTACCATCACCAGACTGGTAGAAACTCACTACGAACGGAATAAGGTTCCCCGGGCTGGCCAAGTTAGCGCGGAGGTAGACGACCTGTGCATCCCGGCAAAGCAGCTGTTTTGGTCAGCTGGACCGACGGTCACCAGGTAGCGGTCGCGTCTGACCCCACATCATGTCAAAATGCTTATCTTTCTCAACAAAAATCAGTAGACTGGTGCAGAAGTTGTATGTGAGTTAGCCTACTGGTTATTTTTTATTAGGCTTTGTCCCGTGCCTTGGATAGTTATGAGTTACATTTTGACAAAACCTGTCAGATCTAAGTATTATGTTTTTGGTTAAGTTATTATTTAATGATTCTTTTTATTTATTATTTTGGAACAAACGAGGGTCTCTGTTTAAGAACGCCGGCTCACAGCTGCAGTTTCTGCTGCTTCAGAGCACCGCACCGCAGCGCATACATCTATAATCTATATCTATAAACTATATCTATAACCTCCAGTTTAACTGCCACAAGTTGTTCTTCTTGTAATTAAGATCTCATTGAGGAAAAACATGCTGTATTTTCATTGCATTTTTAATTTATAAAATGTTAAAGGGGTGATAGAATGATTATATAAGGTATTTCACACTGTTCCTTATGGTCTCCTAATGGGGTATGTAACATTGTTTGGGCTGAAAATGGCCTGGTTGATATGTTATTGGCCCTTATGCATCCCTGTGTTTTGGCCCTATTTGTAACAAGAGCTTTTCTTCCAAATATGGTGAGCTGCACGCTGATTGGTTGAACGAATCGCCATACACACACATTAGAGACGCGCGCTGATTGGTTGAGCGAATCCCCAATACACACACATTAGAGACGCGACAGAATCTCATATTCCACACACTGCAATGTTTCCTTAACAAATTAACTTCTGAGACTTTTTTATGCGAGAAATCAACTATATAAAACTCAAATATGGGCAGTTTTACGAAAATGTATGGCTAATTGCAAATTTGGTAAGACCTGTCGGACTTTAGGAGCTCCACACAATCTGACGAGAAAGCGGCAGCCTGCTGGGCTCCATACCCAGCGCAAAGTCACCCTTTGTGGATACTGCACTACGGGGCTCCGCTGCCGGCATAACTATAATATATTTACAGTTTGAATTTCGTCACGCCACTTATATAACATCATTATCTTATAAAGCTAACCGTTGTGTCCGATATGATTTTAAGGCATTTTTATTAACGCGAGGCATCTTTGTAGGACGAGCAGCTGTTAGCTATATGTCCCATTCAATACAATGGGGAAATATCGCAGCTAGCTAGCTACACTTTAGGCATAACTATAGTATATTTACAGTGTGAATTTCGTCCCGGCATGAATATTACAGGTTCCCCAAGGTCTTACAAAGCTTAGCTAACACTTCAATTGAATGCATTTTTGTGAATGTCAGAGGTCTCGTTAGGAGGAGGCTAGCTAGCTCTCATTGATGGACTCCAGCTCACCGCGGCTCTATCAATGAGACTTGCGGACAAGAGGCGTTTATTTCCCCGATTGTTTGTTTAAATAACTCAACACACATATCCATTATAAGATTAACTGGAACCTGCGGGCTGTGGTAACAGATTGCGGGCATAACAAGCTCGCTGACCGCACTCTCAGTCACTCACCGGCCGGCCGGTAGCAGGAAGAGCCGGCCGAGCTCAATCGAGCTCACAGCAGGCTGGGGTCTGTGACGGAGGACAGGCAGGGCGGCGATGTAGCAACCCAGGCAGCACCGGCCGCTGAACTCCAACAGTCGGACAAAATTTGCAATTAGCCATCCATTTTCGTAAAACCGCCCATATTTGAGCTTTACGTGGTTGATTTCTCGCATAAAAAAGTTTCAGAAGTGAATTTTGTAATGGAATAGCAGAGATCTGCGTGACCTAGATTCAGAAGATAAATGTTGGGGTGTGACTGTTCTCTTAATATACCCATGGGCGTGACAGAGGTACGTAAGCATCTAGCTTTGTTGAGATTCGCCCGTTTTCAGCGTCAGTTTCAAAATATGAGATTTTCATAGTCAAGGGGTGTCGATGGGATTTTGAGCTTCTATGTATGTCCTGTCTACCCACCGAACTGTCGTTATTCAATTATGACAGGGTAAAATCAGTTTTGCATTCTATCACCCCTTTAAATAAATAATGAATTTTAATATAAAAATATTAATGATTAATCGATAGTCGATCGTTAATTCTCCCGACGATCGACTAAGAAAATGTAATCGAATGCCCATCCCTAGTTGGGATCATCGGTCAGTTTCATTGTAAAGCGTCTGTATGGTCTGGCATAAAATGTATGCACCAACTTATAATGAATATGTTGATGTGCTGGATTCTTTGATGAGATGGGTATGTTGGTCCAAATATTGTCCCAGTCCAGATCATAACCCTGACCCTCAAGTTCATTGTTCCAAGAACTGATCACTCCCAAAGGTGTAACATTTTTAGAGAGCAGGTCATTGTAGATAATGGACACTAATCCAGTGGAGGGTGTTCGAGAGGAAATCCAAGTGTCCAGCGGATGAGATGGTAAAGGTGAATCCCATGGAACTCCATGGGCACGGATTGCAGATCTCAACTGGAAATACAAGAAACAAGGAAACCCAGGGAGAGAATAACGTTCTTTAAGCTCTTGGAGTGAAATCAAACCATTTCTGTCATATAGATCTTGGAGAATATGAATTCCTCCAGAAGCCCAACTGTCATTACAATAGGGACCAGAATGCTGTAATAAATTGTAGTTATACCAAACAGGAGAGCAGTCACAAAGCTTTACATTACATCCCATATGTTTCTGGACAGCAAACCAAATTTTCAAGGAGATGCCTATGATTGGCCCAAACTTTCTACACACAGATCTAGGTTTCACCCCACAGAATAGTATGTCTGTCATCCTATGTGGTCGGACGCCAGGGTGTGACAACATTCTCATTGCACCAAATTGTCAATTGCTTTATTTGAAATGACCAGTAGTATAATTTAAAGTCAGGTACTGCCAAGCCTCCCGAGTGTTTTTGTCGCTGTAACGTGCGTAGGCGAATACAAGCTCTGTTATCATTCCATATGAATTTAGTGGTCAGGGACTGTAGTTCATCAGAGTGCTTAGGTGGTGGAGGTGTAGGGATCGTAGAGAACAGGAAATTGAGTCGGCCGAGTACATTCATTTTCAGCATCACAGTTCTGCCTTGCAGTGACATCTTGAGATCAGACCACCTCTGAATGTCCGATTCAATCTCCGTTTTAAGTTCATTGTAATTTGCATGTGATATATCTGAGAAATTGGTTACAATTATGCCTAGATATGTAAATGCGGAATTATGCCATTGAATGACTGGTAAAGTGAGATGTTTAGCAGGGGCATTTAAAGGAATGAGGGATTTATCCCAATTAATTGTATAACCAGTAGACTGAACTGCGTGAAGACCTTGAGTATTTGACGTAGAGACTCAGAAATGTAATACATTGTCCGCATAAAGCGAAATTTGATGTTGTGTGCCTTGTACACTACTGTACTACCAATGTGCAGATTATCTAATTTCTGGGCTAATTGTTTTTCGTTCGGTGAATGAGGAATGGAATGAAAGATAAGTTTTACGAAGTGCTCGCGCAAAGGGGATGTTTTAGATAGAATATTATTTGTTTGTACAATTGCACAAGGGTTGGTGTATAGTGTTTTGACCGTTGATATGTTTTGCCAAATCCAAACTTCTCCAAAACCTGCCACAGATCCAGCTCACTCGATCGAAGGCTTTTAGTGCATCCAAGCTGAATATAGCTGCAGGGTGTGTATCCGATTCTGATACATGTAATATATGGATTAGGCGTTGAATATCGTCTGATGCAAGTCTCCCCTTTAAAAAAAAATGGTCACAATGAATTAATTTACCTACACATGGCTCCAGTCTTCTAACACTTTCACAAACAGCTTTAGTTCTGTTGTGATAAGTGATATCGGCCTGTAACTGCTGCATCTCAAAGGTGGTTTATCTTTCTTAAGCAGAACTGATATGAGAGATGTATTTTGGTCACGATGGAAGGAACCAGTGTCTAAAGCGTAGTTAAAGGGATATGCCACAGTTTGTTGAAATAGGGCTTATCACGGTCTCCCCTAGCTGTAGCTAGGTGGGCCAACGAATTTTTTGTGCATGCATGGTTTTAGTCCGGTGCAACACCGGCAGCGCCGCCGCTAGTTAGCTTAGCGTAGTGAATGGAATCCTATGTTGCCGGTTAGCATGTTGTGAGTAAAAACAACCTAATTACTTGCACTGAGACAAAAAATGCGTTGGCCCACCTATCTACAGCCAGGGTAGACCGTGATAAGCCCTATTTCAACAAACGGTGGTGTAGTCCTTTAAGAGATTTTAAGAGCAATGGCCCAACGATGTCCCACAGTTCCAAAAACAACTCTGGAGGCAGCCCGTCAAGGCCAGGCGATTTCCCTTTTTGCATCGAGCTCAATGCCTCTTTAAGTTCTAAAAGAGTAAACGGTTTCAAGGGACTCTGCATTGTCAGTCAGTGATGGTAATTTAAGTTCTGACAGATACAATTTAAGGGCAGCCAAGTCAAGAGCAGGGTCTGCTGTATAGAGACGAGAATAAACTTCTGCAAAAGTATTACTTATTTCACCTGGGTCATAGGTGACCAGTACAGATGAAGTTTGGATTTCACCGATAGTGGAAAAGGATTCATTTTGTTTTAAACTGGCAGCTAAAAGCTAGCTTGATCTTTCGCTCTGATCATAATATGTGAGTCTCGTACGATGAATATAAACTCAGCTTTAGCCTTGAGCAAATTATTCAGTTCAAATTTCAGGGTCGAGAGAGCTGAACGGTTTTGTTCATAAAACTGCCGTTTTAGGTCAGATTCCAAAGTTCGTATCTCATCTTTTAATTGCGTAACCCTGTGCCTCCTGGTCGCCTTCAAATGGGAGGAAAATGACAAGGCCTCTCCCCTTTTTATAAAGCACTTAGTTGTTTCCCAAAGTATTTGGGGTGAGGCTGCTGTCTCTGAATTAATTTCTAAAAATACTTTAAGATTATTTCAGTTTTAAAAAAAATTCTGCATTGGATCGATAATATTAAGCTCAGAAATAAAGGTGTTAATCCCATGAGGGGAGTTCTGGCTTGAACTTGCATTTACAGATTTGTCTAAATTTGTGTCACACATCTGGTTAAAGTCACCCCCGACTATAAGCTGATGACCTGGAAAGTCTAAGAGTATTAGAAATTGTGCTTAAGAAATTTGGATCATGGATGTTTGGGCCATATATCGATGCAAGACAAAGTTTTGTATTGTTAATTGTAACACAGACGTAAGTCAGTCTACCAATGTCCTCACTGCCCGATTTTTCCACCTTCACCCCTAACTTCCTACTGAATAAAATAGCCACTCCCTTTGTCCTATTTGTCGCAGAAGAGAATCTATTCTGAAACCTATGAATATTGGTTGTTTTCAAATGTGTTTCTTGGATCAGGGCAATTAAGATCACTTTACGTTTAAGGAATTCTAGGCATTTGGTGCATTGTACTGGAGAGTTTAGGCACATTCCACGACATTCCATTAATGGAGTTATTCATATTAAAGTTTGTGCATGTATTATCGGACTTTTGAGACGGAGCTCAGAACTACACGCACATCACGCTTGGGCAGCCACCGGAAGTCTCAGCAGGCAGCTGTTTATAGCAAACAAGCTCTGATAAACCAGCGGACTAGTGCAAAATGAGCGACTAGCTGCAGAAGGTCAAACATCTAGTAGCCATAAGTGCCAAATATGTTTCTCAGGAGGTAGTGGATTCCATGACCTACATTTTATCAAGTAGACAGACATAGAAGTCCAACAGGATTATGGGGATAGTGTAGGATAATTATGTGTCTGCTGGTTGTGTTTGAGAACGTTTTTGCCGATTGTTTTTATTTTTTATGGCAGTAACACATCAGTGGTGTGTAGTTTTTTACTTGTGTTCTCCAAATGGCAAAAAAAAAATCAATAATACACCTTTAGAAACACAAACTAATTATATCCTGTATCTGTTTTAGATTATGTACATTCCAGTTCACTTGACAAAGAATGGGAACTTAATTTCTTGCAAAGTAATAAATACTGATCTATACCAGGTGTAAAACTAACTGTGCCATAATGAGTCCTGTGGGGTGAAAATAAATATTGAGTTTGATTCTCTACATGACAAGTGCATTAAGAATTTGAATGTGCCTGGGACCGAGAGAAAGGGACTGCATTTATTTAGTTTGGATGCAATATACTCTGGCATTAAAACAGTTAATGAGTTCATCAAAACTTCTGTTGATCTGCTCTTTTACCTTCATCTGTATTTAAAATTCAAAGGAACAAAATGTTAAATCTGACAGTGTGCTTAAAATTGACATTTGTATATGTATAAAACTAAATTACCTCTATTTCTAAACTGTCTCCCTTTGTCGCATTTACACACACACACACACACACACACACACACACACACACACACACACACACACACACACACACACACACACACACACACACACACACACACACACACATACATACACACACACACAAGGACTTTCACTGCCATAAACCCCCACACTGGAAGTCAGTGCGTGTGACCTGTGTATAATGGGGTCATGACCCCTCCAGCCACTGTGGAGAACTCATCACTGGGCTCTGAACTAAGTACACCTGACATATATATATATACACACACACACACACACACACACACACACACACACACACACACACACACACACACACACACACACACACACACACACACACGCGCACACGTACGTACACACACACACATATTTTCACACTTTAATGATCACACACAGATGCACACACATCCCAGCATGAAATATAACACACATATGTGAATTAACACATCAAACATATATCACAGATGGATGTTAAAAATTACTGCATGATCTCTCTCTCTCTCACTCACTCACTCACACACACACACACACACACACACACACACACACACACACACACACACACACACACACACACACACACACACACACACACACACACACACAGAAGGTATGGTTCATATACCAGCAGTCCCCTGGGGATGGGGTATATTGTCTGTGTGATTGTGATTATCAGTGCTGCCTGATGCGAATGATTTGACAGAGGAGGACAAATCAATCTTTGCCCTCCTCTAAGAAGATCATACAACTGGAAACAGCCAAAGTTTTCCATCAGACATCTAACCGTAGCTGCTAATGGAAAGACTATTCCGAAGTGGAAGTTCAGAAGTTGATTTTACTCTCAACTTCATAGCACAGCTGTCTATCTATAGATAGTGTACCCCTGTCTGTCCAGTTTGTGGCCCAGCTGTGCTTTTCACACCATCCTCCCTGCTCTGCTGCAGTACAAGCTGTCCCAGCTGCACGTGCCTGACTCCACCTGCAGGGGGATCACATACTTCACTCTGCTTTGAAGGTGATTGACTACAATCTGCCGTCTCTCCAGGACCCCAAAGCAGGAAAGCTTGTGGCCGACCCCTCTCTATCTGGACACAAATATATAAAAAAAAAAACTCCCCTCTGGCAGGAGGTTATGTTTCATCAGGACCAAAACCTCACGCCACAAATGTTTTAAACCCAACTGCAGCTGGCTTCATCAACAAAGTTGCACATCTTGGGCTATTATCACTGTGCATTGCACAAATTCTCTTTACTGTGAACTTTTGCACATACCCTGATCAATATTTTTCTTCTTTTCTTTTCAAACCGTTCTCTTGTACGTATATAGTACATTTAGTATTTTACAATATTATTTGTTTTTGTAATATTTCTATTCTATATTTATGTTCTTTACTGTTGCAGTACTTTGCTTTTATTTGTATTACTTATGTTTATTGCACCAAACACCAATGCAAAATCCTTGTATTGAAAACCTTCTTGGCAATAAACCTTATTCTGATTATTGTGTCCTGGCCTTGGTATCCCCTCTGTTTTGGCAGAGGCATTAATATGCCGTCAAAGGAAGAGATGGGAGGCAGAGGACAAGAAGAGAAACGTACTGCACTCATGCCATATATGAGACATTGTATTCTGCAATTACTTAAAGGGGCGCTATGCAGTTTTGGCCATTTCTTTGCTGTTCGCTCGCAGGTTTCTCTATAGAGCTCCCCCTACAGCTTCGGAATAGATATTTGGCAGCTCCTATGTTTACTTGTGTGTCTGACTCCTCGCTCGGTCAGTCTGCCGTTTCCTCTTTCTTTGTTCCTCCGACAATGCTTTCCTAGCTTTCTGCTTCTTTTTTGCCGGCTCAGCCATAACTATAGTGTGAAAAACTCCATCACTACCTTGTTAACCGGTTCCTGAATGGGCATATGTGTGCTGTGCCGTGAAGCAATTTGTTACGTGGCGAGACCTGATATCACGCGGTACTTCCTGACGCTTAAGCCAGCGGCTCGCCGGCCGAAAGTTACAAGGGTGGCTTTTCTGCCCACAGGCGCTAGGGGGAAGCGAGACGATCACAGTTCAACTCGGAAAAAGGCATATAACCATTCCCGTGACTCCGAAGCTGTTCAGTTAAGGTAAATGGAGCTAAAAAAAGGCCTAGTTCCCCTTAGCAGCAGCCACATCGCTGTACTGAAATAGCAAGGCTCTACACACACTTCTAAAAGTGGTTGCCAGGCAGGCATGAGCTTTTGGTAGCCAAAACAAAAAAATATGTTTGCCATATTTAATCACCTTATACTTTTAGTAATGAAGATAAAAATGAAA
Organism: Perca fluviatilis; assembly: GCF_010015445.1. NCBI lineage: Eukaryota > Metazoa > Chordata > Actinopteri > Perciformes > Percidae > Perca > Perca fluviatilis. The sequence continues at coordinate 7,870,035 of NC_053130.1, read as the reverse complement.
ATAATGACAAAATGAACCTCAACATTTTCGGTATATCTGGTCTGGTACTTTGTCAGTTACATCAATTTGCACATTCAAACTTTCACCCCACAGTCACTATTGTCTCTAAAAAAAATGAATGTAAGAGCAATTTTTAAATATCACTACTACAAAAATATTTATTTTCTGCTGCACGTCCTGCAGTTTGCTGAATGATGTTTGTTGAGCTATACTGTACATTTATTTGGATGTTTGAAAGTTTGCCCAAAGAGGACAGACTTAACATCATCAATGGATTTATTTTTTCTAAGTGACCACCATCAATCAAACGAATTGCAACAGTTTGATGCCTGAGGGCATTTTTTGGTCTGACTTGTAAAGCTTCAGCAAAGTAATACCACTTCTACTTCAGAATACGTATATAGAAAAGCACTCATCTGTCTCCTTCCAGATGTGACAAGACAACAAAAGGTGGCAGACAAGGAGTGGCTACAGAAAGATTTGCAAAAGAGTGGTGGAAAGAAAAAAGAGAGAGAGGACCGAAGAGAGTTGTTGTAGAAACCCTTTTGATGTTTGATATGGATGTATTGTGATGTTCCATGTTGTAAAAACCTCACCTAGACACATCTCCTTGGGGCTTCACATCTCTGCTCTCCTCTGTCAGTGTGTTGGTCTATTTCTGTTCATCTTCCTGTCGGTCTGTCTATTGTTTCTGGATGGTAAGATTAACAAAGTCAGAAATCTCAGCATGTGGCCAATTTAGCGAGTATTACCTCATTTATGGGCATTAATCGATAACCTTATCGAAGCATAGTCTTTTTCTGCCATACTAATACAGCTTTGTTGGCATGTCCTTGATTTACTAATTTATGACTTTAGATGAAGATAGTGTACAGATCAATATTTTATTATACCATATACAAACCTGCCTGTTTTAGACTGTGTCCTCTGGGGTACATAATGAATGTAAGGATTAGTAAACCTTTGTTTAAATATGTAATTCACAGCTTGTTCTAAAACCAAGCTATAGAAAGTCAAACCCTGAGCTGGATCAGAACTGAACAAGAGATATAACAAAATGCAATGATATGCAAAAATCATGGCTAGTATGTGTTGTAAAACTGTGGCTCAGATCTGGTCAAAGTGTTCAAAATAAATGCCTTTTAGATGTCTGTAGTGGTGTAGTAGTACAAAAAGTCATCTTGTGCCTTTGCTGGGACCTCTGGAGGCCAATGTAGGCCACCAACTGTAATGTTGGCCCTCAGTCAGTCTTATAGCCAACACAGGCAAACCGTATGACATATGTATGTCAGTTTGGCAAAACATGCTTCATCTTCTGTAAACAGCTGGAAGCTGTAGAGCTAAATACTGCGTAACCTTGAGGAGTCTGATGCCAGTGTTATGTATCTCTTCTCCCCTGCAGTGAGCATAATTTAACGGATTCCCCCGGAGCACATTAGCTATGCGCGGCAGGTCAGTTAGTTTGACCCAAGCTGTCAGACTAGCAGCATGTGGCAAAGAACCAGAGGAAAAACTCTGAGCAAAGACAACAAACGGCAGACAAGAGTGATCTTTTCATCTCGGCACAGAAAAAAATAAAAGAGCGAGGGAGAGAACAGAGAGAGAGTGAGAGAGAGCATGAAGAGAGAGGAATGAAAAAGAGACAATCATATGATGAGCAAGTAAACAAACAAAAGATCCTTTAATCTCCGTTAAAAAAGGAGTACAGTGAAAGTGGAAAAAAAAAGACATGAGTACTGACAAAACAGAGGGATGAAAACAACATTCGGACAGCGGCAGAAACCACAAACATTGAAGACAACAGACAGACAAATTTCATCTGAGCCTCAAAAGGGGAAACGAGGGGAGATAAAACAGGACAACAAAGGAGTGACAGAACAGCTGAAGCTTCACGAAACAGAAACAGTAAAACAACAAAGTTATCTCGTCTGTGATTCTCTTCTCTGTATTGGAGGTGCATATAGGAAAGACAGCTGACAAAGCTGGAAAAAGGAGGGAGGAAATGGAAGAGAGAAAACATTATGAGCATAGATAGAGAAATTCAGATGCATGTTCCAAATGCCTGAAAAGAAAGCTGAATACATTTGTGTCCTTGTCACACTGGTTTTGTGAAGGCTGTTAAATTGGCAAAACAAATCCAGCTTACCCAGAAGATGATGGTCAATCTGAGCATGATCATTTTTATTTCTGAAAACCAACCTTTTGTGCTATTTCATCTGAAAGCAACTTTTTTAATTTATTGTGTAAGATGTACAGCTGCTTCTAGCTGTCATTTTCTTTTGTTGTGAGGAAGAAAGCAATCAAGCCCCAATCACGGTTACAACAGACTTACCCAAGTCAACCCTTGTAGTTTTACTGTAATGCCTGTTCCATCTGTTACCGTCGAATGATGTCCCAGCAGTAATGGTGTTCACCCTCTGAAGTTCACTGAAGCAATCTCCAGAAAATCCCCATTTTTGTCATGGACTGGAAAATACCACCCAGTAGCTATAAGGGACAACCTGCTGTATTGTGTGAACTGAAATCCACATCAATCATCTTCAAAGGCCAGTTGACATAATTTAAACATTATCGTATTATTATTATTATTATTATTATTATTATTGAGGAGTCAAAATAATTATGAAAAGCAAGAAGGATCAGTGAAAAAACAGGAACACAATATTGTTCTTCTAGCACAACACAGGTAGGGCAGATGGAAAATTCCTTCCATCATGATTGTCCAAATACAGTATATTAATGGGAAAAAGGTGTGTACTGTGTCATTCCCTGCCACGAAATCTGAGGACAGCAACATCAATAGAGACTAGGGCTGGGCGATATGGCCTAAGAAAAAATCCCAGATTTTTTCACAAAACTTTAAATCAATATATCAGATGACAAAGAAATTGTTCAAAACAAGTTTTAATTTTATTTTGTTTTGACTCGTACACACACACACACACACACACACACACACACACACACACACACACACACACACACACACCCTACACAGCGGGCATGTATACAATTATGATTATTCATGCAAATTTTGTGGCATTCTGAAAGAATGACAGTTATATAATTATGCTATATTAGGGCTGGGCGATATGGAGAAAATCAAATATCATGATATTGTTGACCAAATACCTCGATATTGATACCGCAACGATATTGTAGTGTTGACTACTGGTGTTTTCACAAAATATTTACACAATGAGATTTTTGATAAATAATCATCAGTAATGTGGATATAATGACTAAGTGGGTAAAGGCAAATAATAGAACAGCTAGAACAGTCTGGTAAGTTCAGACAATGACATCACTTTACTGTAATGCAGCCTTTAAAACCAGGAAAAGACAACACTTATGCCATATTACGATATCCAAAATCTGAGACGATATCTAGTCTCATAACACAATATCGATATAATATCGATATATTGCCCAGCTCTATGCTATGTATATATTCCACAACACAAAGGATAGTGAGATAAAGCTGTTTTCACATACAGGTAATTCACTTCTTGTTCCTCGCTAAAAGTTCAAATCATCATTTTGACTTAAATTGTGCAACCTTGCCCATATTTCCACCTGTTGCTGAGCAACGTACATTAACATCCCATGGTCTCGTGAATGTAGCATACCTGTAGCAAGCTCCTTTGTAGTAACTAGCGGTAAAAAAAAACGTCGAAGAGGAGCTCCGTGCTACAGAGCGGCGATTGCTAGTCGCTTAAGCCGCCACAGATCTCCGTAACAGCTCGGTCGTATCAGCGGCTTTTAGTAGATGTGTTGCGCCGCATGGTGCTCCGTCAGGTCAGGCTTTAGTTGGTGGTTCAGTTATCCGAGAATAGGTGACTGTCAGCCGGGGACAGAGCACCGCGAGCTGCCGCTGTCATTTCGGCGGAGATTATGGTTAAGTAAGTAATGAAACGACTAGTTAAGAAAAGAACTAATGTTGGTCCCTGTTGCTGCCATGTTGTTTGTGTATCTCTATGGCAAACGCGCGGAGGGAGGGCTGCGCCCATTCGGAACTACGGGAGCCCAGAGGGGAGCGTCGGCGGATGTTAAGGAGAAAAGCGATTTTCATTTAATTAAGGAGAAAACGATTTTCATTTAATTGAGAAAACCGATTTTCATTTAAACAAGTCGACGTTAACTACACGTTCGAGTTAATCGATAAAATGGCCCAGCCCTAATAGAGACTTTTAAGCATACTCGTTAATCTTTTACCTAAGTAAAAGTATCAAAAGTACAGTGTGAAAGTCCTGCATTCAATATCTTACTCAAACTACAATAGAATTAGCATCAAAATGTACCAAAAGTAAAAGTGCTCCTCACGCAGTATGGCCCATTTCAGAATATTATTTTACTTATAAACTATTATAACTATTGATCCATAATCGTGTTGATCACTGTAATGTTGCAGGTGGTAAAGGTTGAGCTTATTTCAATTACGTACAGTTAAGTACAGTATTTGCCTTCAAAATGTAGTGGAGTGAAAGTATAAAGTAGCATAAAATGGAAGCACTCAAGCAAATTACAAGTACATTTAAAATTGTACTTAAGTACACTAATTAAGTAAATGTACTTAATTATTCCACCACTGCAAAGCTTTTATGATCTTACTGCATATCTTTCTAATTGTTGCTCTTCCATCATGGTTGGTTGTTTTTAAGCTTCTTTAATTTCTGTCTCATGGGCTCAGAAGTTAACCAATACATTCTAAATGTAATAAAGAGCCAGGGACAATGTGTTGTCTCTTGAAACTCAGGGTTGTTCCCCATGGATGACTTCTGAATGCAAAAGGTTTGATGCTGTCAAAATGATGTCAGATCGTTAATAGCCTTCACGTTCCAAGGCTGAGAAAGTCCCTGAATGGCATTTAGCTTCTCGGTACAGAGATTAAGAAGGAATAAACAGGTTTGCTTAAAGCCTCTTATAAAGGTGCAATGACTACGTGTTCCACACAAGTGTCTCATTAGGGTGGAGAGAATTTGAGCTACAGTGAAACTTCTTTCAAAGGTAGGATAAGTCTCCACCAGCGTTAAGGCTGGTTTAAAGCAGCAAGAATTAGGAGTATTGAATAAAACTTTTAATGTGGCACAGGCACAGTTATTCTGTGCTGAAAGCCTCTCTCCATATATGTTTCAGTGGTGAGTAAATCCATTAAGTGATAGATTATTGACATTCATTCCCTGTTTAAAAAAGAAAAATGTCTACACCTCCATAATTTACCTGGAGCTGTATAATGGAGCTTACCCACTGCTAGTACCAGCTCTGCTTGGCTCGGCTTGGCCCGCGGTGCCCTGTCCTCCATTTTCAATTGCAGATTTAGTACTGCCTCATGCATGAGGTCGAGCGTGGCTGGTCGTCATAGCGCCGCCGCAGGAAACTGCCGTGACCTAACGCGACACTGCCACAGAACGTCGAAGGCGTGTTGTTTTTGATTCTCGGCACGTGGCTGTTACCACAGCCAGAAGACACCTTTAGTTTCAAAAGAAGCTGGAGGCAGCAAAAACAAACAAAAAAAAAAAAAAATGCAGCTGGCTAAACTATTTAAAAATGGCGGGTTTGTTCAGGACACCACGTCTGTCGCTAGCAGTGATGACGCATAGGGCTTTGACTCCGAACTTCGTTATTCGAATATAATTCGAATATAAAAAAAAATAATGATATTCGAACGAATATTAGCCAGCCCTTAATATTCGAACCTGTTATGGGCATTATTTTTTGTAAATGCGTTTGCTTGTAAACGTTGTTTTAAGTTCAGATTCCGAGGCTTTTTCACGCATTTCAAAATGTAACTACACGTCGCGGCGACGCACGTCTCTCGGCCGTGGCTCGGTAGCGGTGCATTCCCCGCTAATTCTCAAAGAAGGCAGGCTGGCCCAGGGCCAGGCCAGCTCAGCGGCGTCTTTCTCCCGTCGCGTTCCGCTGTCTCTCCTACCTACACCGGCGCCGCACCCTGTCCCTTCTCCCCTTTCTACCTGCCTGCTCAGTGCTGCTGCACATGAGGAGAGAGCACAGAGGGGAGGGGGGGGCTGCTCCTCAGTCACACAACAGAAGAGAAAGGTGACTGTTTCGGCGGCCACAGGAGAGAAATACTGGCGCTGTCTTTTCTACAGAAAGTCGCCAGATTTGTCGCTAGTCGCTTTTGTGAAAAAAAGTCGCTAAGTTGGCAACACCGCCCACACACACACATACACACACACACACACTGGCTCGATGCACACACCAGCACACGAGTATAAACATCAGACCGCTTACGTAGACTACGGTGAAAGCTCCTAACGTCCTGTCGAAAGCACACTGTTTGTGTTTAATCCAGGGTCTGACATAATTTTTTTTTTTTTAAATGAAGGCATTTAATGGTCAAAATATTATTAATATATATTCGAATATTAATATTAATATACAAACGAACTTCGAATATGATTTTTGGGCAAAAATCAAAGCCCTAATGACGCAGCAATTAGTGACGATTCTCTCCAACCAATCAGTAGTCTGCAGGTTTTCACGTCACCTTTTTGGTATCCCCTCAGCTCGCTTGGAACCTTGGAAAACAAAAAAGGCGAGTAGAGGTGAGTCGAGCAGGTGTAATGGAAAAACGCCATAAGGCTTTCAGCTATTCGTCACTGATGGTTTTTCCTCTGCTCCACCTCTCTAGTCTCATAAATCTGTACCACCGTAATAGGCATCCTTTCAGTTGAAACTTTATTATGATCCTTTTTTTGCATTTTCTCCTGGCCAAATATTACATAATTTTATTGTGACTTGAAACCGTTGTAATATAACACACATCTGGTGAAAATCAGTTTGTTTCCTTTTGTCGGGTGACAGTTTTCTGAATAATTCCTCTCTTGGGAGGGGCAGCACACATTTAGATCAAAACTAGATTCACACAACACCAGGGCTCCTTCCCGTCTGTTCTGTTATCTTTTTTTGCCCATCCTTTTATTTAATCTCATCTAATCTTTTGCTCTCTTCCGTATTTGGCTATGTTACTCCTCTTTTCCTCTCACATTCTCTGTTTGTGTTCACTTCTCTCTGTCTCCCACGCTCCCCCTGTCTGTGCTCTAATCTAGCTGTCAGTCATCTTGTCATTGTGGTTCCAAAGTCTCATTTCCTGGGCAGGAATACATTAGCAGAGGGCAGCTCCGCTATTACCTGCCGAAATACCAGGCTGTCCCTGACAATTAGTTGGGAGACAAGGGACAGCGGGCTGCGGTGGACAAGGCCATCCTGACAACTGGAGCCCAGCCAGACACTCCCACAGAGGGCCGAGAGAGACAGGCTTTTCCACATACGTGCATTACGTCTCCTTTTCCTTGAGAATTATAAGGGAAAGTTGACATCTTGATAGTGACCCGTGACTTTTGTTAACCGTATGACTCCTATATAGCATATCAGTATTTCCAAAAAGAAAAATATGCTATTGCATCCCATGACCAGAAAGTTCCCTTTCAGCCCCACTGACAGCAATGTCAGCTAGTCGATTATTAAGCCGTCCGTTGATTTGACACTTTGGTTCAGGTTCAGGAGAGCTTCACACTTGCCGAGCAGATTGCAGGGACATTAAGGAGAGACGTTCACAATCCTACATTGAAGATTCCTAGTGATATATGGAATACCAAATGCAATATTTTACACTATTTCGTAAGAGAAAAGAAAAAAAATTTGTCCTTTTTTATAACATTAAAAAGGACAAAATGTAAACCTTTATGGGGACAGGTTATGAGTGTGGGCTTATGACTGCAGGGTTGCTGGTTCAGTTCATCAGCAACATCACTGAAATCAATAATTCCAAAGCAGGGTTGTCATTTTTATTTGAAATCAGATTGTTGCAATCCCATTACATAAGTTGCTCCCCAACTTTGGATTTCCATTTTATCCCAGGCTTGTTCTGACCACATTGCCCGTAACCTTTTGATATCAATTATCTCAGAGCTATGTGTTGATTGCTTGTTTTCCATGGTGGGAGGTGAGATGTTTTTTTTTATAAGCCCTTGAGGTTTTCTTTTATGTCACCTGCACAAATTAGTTTGTCAAGGTGTATTTCTTTTTTCCTCACTGTTTTTGCCATATTATTTGATTCTTTATATATATATATATATATATATTCTTAAATCATTTTGCCTTTACATCTATCTTCTATAGGGCCCTATGAAATCAGTTTTATTTCTTTTCAAATTCCGTGTTTTCGGATTTATTTTTAGCCGTTTCAGATTTTTCGGATTTGCTCGTTTTCTTTTCTCTACTAAGCAGTATTGACCTTTAAAAACTCAGTGACACAAACTCACAATTCAGCTTTTTTATTTAAACTGTTAATATATTCAGCAAAGCACATTCAAAATGACCTAAATAAAAGCTAATTGGATGCTCACCTATAGCAATGTTGAGGACACTGCGTTTCTCGGTTGTCAGAGGTTTCGTCAAAAACAACGAAGATTTTCTTTCCACGGATCTCTGGCAGCACTTTTTGCATGTGCGGCAGGTGGGTCTGCCTGAGGCTGTTGGCGTTTTCTGGGAGTGCGCCTCCCTGCTTGCAGTGTTTAACAAGAAACGGACGTATCCTCTTCATTTTCTCTAGCGGTATGTCAGCTTCAGCACACATTGCAACAAAATCTTCCACAAACTCATGCCTTGCATCTGTTGATTTTGTCGTTGCCTCAATGCCAGTACAATGCCAATTTTCCCGCTGTAGATTTAGCTTTGTTCTTGAGATGAGCTTTTGATTTCAAATGGTCGTTACGTGTGTCTTTGCGGGTCCAGTCAAGCATCTATGTTGACAAAACTTACAAAACAGTCGTCCAGACTCATAGTAGTCGTTGGGGTATTGTTCAGCCCGGTATTTAGCAGTTAATTCAGAGTTTCTTACTTTTTTTGCCACCGTTGTCTTATCGGGAGGCGCCACTTCGACATTTTTTCCCTTGTAACAAACTCAACGTGAAGACGTATGGTTACTAGGCAACAGGCTGTGCCATTTGGCCACGGTTTAGGTAGAGACCTGTCTCTGCTTGTTGTTGAGACCTTTCTCCGCTTGTTGTTTTTAAACTGAAAAATGAGAAGGAAGTAAAAAAAAAATTGTTTATTTAATGTCAACAAATTCCACGTGTATAACAGAATTCCATTTTCATGTGTAGATTCCGCGATTCCGTCCATGTTTTCCACATCGCGGAAATCATAGGGCCCTACTTCTATCTTAGACTTATGCTTTAAGGTCACCTTTGAATATTTAAGTTGCTTGTGGTACTTAAAGTAACCCTTGTGGAACAGGGATCCGACCTAGAAAAGTTTTAACAATTTTAACGGATGTATCATTTCCAGTATGTCTGTAACTGTAGTTGGGGATGTCACATTCAGGCAGATGCTGTGTTTCATCTAAAGCAGCTTGGGCTACATTTTAAAGCGGCACTCCAGTTAGAAGTAAGACAGCTTGTGAAAACTGTTGTATAATATTGTCTGTAGCTCTGAAGGGAGCTTTCAAAGTCTGAACAAAACGTCCCATCTTTACTTTTAAAGATCAGGGAGACATGGATTTGACAGACACCCTTCCATATACAGTCACACTTTCAGATGCAATACTCTAGACTTGCGAAAATGATATCTGCAGAGTAACGGCCAGATGCACGTGTGCTTTGACTTATTGAAGATGATGATGCTGTTTTGCAGTGTTGCCGTCCTTTAGTATCTGATTAACATTCTAAGCCAGCCTTGTCCTGTCAACATGTGACTGTTTGAAGCTGGATCAGACAAAGAGCAGGTTGGACATCAGACCTTTGATCTGACCTGTGTGTGTGTGTGTGTGTGTGTGCGTGTAAAAGTGAGCTTGTGTGTTTTCTGCCGTGGCTATTCCACATTAAAGAGACACACTTGAGAGAGGAAAAGGACAGGTAAGAACTGGCCTTTTGATCCTAATTCTGTGTGGGTGAGTGTGTTCGTTCATTGAAACTGGAACCTCAGGTCTTTTTAAGTGGCAGAAGTGCAAATGAGAGAGAGAGGAAAAAAACGAGGTCAACTATACTTTTAGAAAGAGAAATGAAAGTGATATTCTGATTTTGATTCATGTCTCTGTTTCAGGGTTAGGGCCGATGAAGACTACAAACTACACTATTTAATTCCATACAAGCAATAGTAAAGAACACACACTTAAAAATGTTTTGGGCCAAAGCACCCTTGCAAACCTGGCTAAAGGTTAAGTGAGAGCATGATTCGATCATGAATGAAGGTGATACGTTCAAAGTTGCACTTAATAGACCTTTTTCATGACCGATATTTTGAGTTGTGATTGCATGAAAAGCACAAGTGTAAATAATAACATTAATCTTGGCTGCATACCATTTTAGGTGTTAAGTTTTAGGGTACTGATGTGCGTTCCATTTACCTCAGAACTCAGGAAGCAGAAGCTGGGAATGACATCACACCCGAGTTGAATGCGTTCCATTTACAAGTTGGATTTTCATTGTTTTCATTAGTTCTTGCCAGGTTAACAACGCATTACGCAGTTTTTTTGTGCATACAAACGGCGTAACATGTCCACAGCACTGTGTGTACGACTGATTTAGTGAGATATAAATAACCGTGCTAATAACTGTATGTTACTACAACTTTCACAACTGTTGATGCACGGAGCAGCCATGTTGGATTTTTTAGCTCTGGGTACTCGGTGGTTGTCGGAGTTCTGAGCTTGGAAATCCGAGGTCAGGGGGCGCGTTTCAGACCTTGACCTCGGAAAATCCGACTTTCAAGTACAAATGGAACGCACTATTATGCATGCTGGCTCACTGGCTTGGCTTCCTGGGTCATCTAAATAGAACAGAGACATTGCTAATGTTGTTAGTAACACCTGTGGTTTTCCTGCTGTGACAAGTCAAATGTCTGCTGTAAAAAAGGCTTATGTGGAGATAGAATACAGGTCAAAATTGATCCAAGCAGTTGAGTGCCTTGCTTAAAGGCCCTTAGAGTTCTATATTTTTCCAGCCAGTCTAGAGATTCAAACCAGCAACTTTGTGTCACAAGCTTCCTTCAGTGAGGGGAAGTCTATTTTTGTATTTCAAAGGCACCAATACAACCGAGGGACAAAAATATAAGACTGCTCAGAGAGGGCTAGAGCGGAGGTCATTTTCACCCAGCCATATCCAATTGGCACTCTCAGTCAGTTGGAATCCATTCCCTTAACATCAGCTTCGAAATACATCATACTGCAGCGTGTACACACATACTGACTCCATTTCCACTGGAAACATTTTTTGGTGTGTGTGTGTGTGTGAATGAGTGTGTGTGTGGGGGACACCATTTGTACTGGTTTTGTTGTCAGCAAGGGAAATAAGCATTTTCATCATGTTGTTGTCCCATTCCGTTTTAAAATGATATCAGGACGTCATTAAGAGCCTACCCATTCTATTCTGTTCTATTGCATTCAATCCCCAGACATTCGAAAGATTGATGGTACAAACATTACAACCCGTCTCTCCCGAATCCAAATTACACTTCAGGTAAAGCAAAGGCAATGGGGTCAGCTTGTAATCTGCTAACGCATAATCACTCTCATGCATAATAGAACGGTCCTGCGGTGTAATAATAATGCAGACATGGAGATAGCTCGTTGCCTGGGCAATCAGTTATTTGCTGCAGACATTTCCATTTGACGTTTCAGCCGTTTAACTGACGCTTTTATCCGGAGCTACTTACAGTAAGGACACAGGTCTGAAAACAAATGGGCCAACACTGCACCTCCTTACTTGATCAGTAACTTCTTTATGCGTTCACTTTCTTATTTTTGCATTTCCTGCAGCTCATTTCCAGAGAAATGATAATGGCAAATGTCAGTAAACTGTCAGTGTTTGGCTGTTTTTAAAGGTCCCATGCCATGAAAATTTCACTTTGAGGTTTTTTTATTACATTAATATGCGTTCCCCCAGGCTGCCTATGGTCCCCCAGTGGCTAGAAATGGCGATAGGTCATGGCCCACCCATGAGAGAGAGACATCATGGCTTTCAAACGAGCAAAGTGGCAGTTGGTCAAGGCCACACCCCCACCCTCCACCTAAATAATAAAGTCTATATAAAAGCATCCAAAGAGCACCATGTCATGGGACCTTTATGAAGTGACAGATCAGTTACTTCTGAGCTGTGAAGGGATGATACTTGTAGTCCTCAACAGTAAAAAAAGAAAGCTAAAGAGACCTTGTGCTATATGATAAATTAACCTAAGCTCACAGCTCAGCCTCACTTTTGCTCTATGGTGATAAGGAAGCCCATACTCGTGGTTAAAATCTCATGAACAGCAGTGCTTTGTTTAACTGGAGGCCAGACGTGCAGAGGAAGAGCTTCTTGAACTTGATTTGTCTCATCTGTCTGTATAGCAATCACTTTTGTTGTGTGTTATGTGGGAGTTAATCTGTGTGTAAATGGTGTGTAAATGTGCTTCCATTAGATGTTGGCAGTGATGTGAACCAGGCTTTCCGTCTATTTGTCGATCAGTACAGAAAGACCCTGTGCAGACACTTTCCTGTGTGTTTGTCAGCTACTTTGCTTGTGTTATAAAGGTGTGTGTGCATGCCAAACACTGGCACACTTTAACTCACAGCCATTTCAGTGTGATAATTGCAACCCTTAGACTGATTTCCACTTGTCTGCCCTGAATTTCAATGTAGCTGCTCTTTAACATCAAGGTCCTCCATATGACTGAGTGATAGAAAGGGAGTGAAGGGCACAAAGAGAGGCGAGCTAAAACCTAAGAGACTTTCATCTTGATTGCCTGTCTGTCCTCTTTCAGTCTTCTTATGTCTTGTGGGCAAGTCAAAGTCAACTGACGTGGTAATGGATCAAAAGCTTGTTGATTTGAGAGCAAAGTTTAGTTCAATCATTTTTAACTTAGTTCTCACCAGACACTAGGGCTGGGACGGTATGGTTTTTTTCTTACTGCGTTTGAAAAGCAAGAAATTCCGAGAAGCGAGAATGGCAGTGTGCCTTAAGTGAGTGACGTCAGTGCAACGAGAGCGAGCGGTAACGGAGAGTAGCGTGCTGCTGTGAGGAAAAGAGGAAAAAGAGATAACCAAGATGATGTAAAGTGAATTAAAAGTGAACAATAAAACAAGCTAGAGCTTCTGAAGACACGGTGGCTTTATCTATTGTCAATACTGCCAGTAAAGTGAATACGTTACCCCCGAAAAAACATCGGCTTAAACCTTAAAACATGTTGCAGCAATAAACTGTATAAAAAGATTGCAGCACAGTGTTTCCATTTCAGCTCAAGGTGAGAGTCTTTTTACTGAGTTTTGTCGTCATTTAGGGCCACAATGGTTTCTCTCATCTCCGTTGATCCATTCCACCGACAGTTCAGAAAGCTCTTTTGTCAATAAATTAAAATATAAATAAAATATTTTGCCGACAGTGCCGAGTGCAGCCCGTCTAGCAGCTGAGCAGACAGAGAGCAGAGAGGGCGACTCGGCAGTTCGCTAACTTGTTGCTCTCTCTACCAATATAAGCTTCTCTGTTTTAGGCTACGAAATGTGCATGCAGGCTGAAATTCAACCGTGCCGTTTTATCGGAATAATGCTATAAACAGAAGGAAACTCCGCTAGCTGCTAGGCTAATGTGCAATGGTAAACGCTGCAGCTGTAACGTTACTGTGTCTACCTCAGCTGAGAACGGAGAAATGTCTTTGCCTTTCCTACTGTAATACACGGTAGGAAAGTTAAAGACATTTCTCCAATACAAGACATTACACAGGTACTCTTGCATATCCTAATAGTTAACACGAATAGAATGTTATGTGCCTTGGAACATTGCGCTCCCCAACTCGCAAAAGGTCGTATTTTCTCCATCTTTTGATAAGTTTCGTTTAGAAAACCTTGAATCCATGTAACACAATGTCATCAGACACAGTCCATGTCATTAGACACAACGTGCACACATGTGCAGGCCAATGTTTTTTTTGCCGTGATGATAGTGACGAGCTCAGACCCGCGATAGGAGTCACGTGACCACGGTATTGCGGTGATGCGGTGACCGTCCCAGCCCTACCAGGCCAAGCCCCCAGGAAAAGCGCCATGTCTAAAAGCCACCATGGGCTTAGCGGATAACTGTGGAACTGCACCCCATGGCCCAGAAAGACTTTTCATATAGACTTTGCATGGCGAAAGAAACTTCTATATTTCAGCGGATAGTTTATTTTGGGGTACACCAACCTACCAGCCTAAAGGGTCCTTGTATAAAACGTCAAGTTTTTAACATTTTTAACATTCACCAGTAGCCGAATCCAGAGTTATTAAAGGTATGACGAACGTGCATAATGGACGCGAGCAGAGCCGCGGGACTGCGCCCGTCCGCTCACATGACTGTTCTCCCGAGCTCATGTAGCTAGCTGTAATAATGGATGTAGCTAATGGTTGTAATTCACCATGTGTTCTATTAATACGTCCATGGTGTTATCTTATGATACACCCGAGGGATGTACACTACCGGTCAAAAGTTTTAGAACACCCCAATTTTTCCAGGTTTTTATTGAAATTCATGCAGTTAAAGGTCTTATTGTACTCTGAAATGAAAGAATAGGAAAAAATGAACAATTTAAGTAAAAAAAGAAATCATGGAATCAATTTTAAACCACAATGTATTCTAAATTTTTGACTCATCAAAGTAGCCCCCTTTGGCAGATATAAATGCTGAACACACTCGTGGCATTCTTTCTACAATGGAAATCAAATATTCTTCAGAAAGTTCTTCCCTACTCTGTTGCAGAAGTTCCCATAAATGTGTGGCACTTGTAGGTTGCTTTGCTTTCACTTTTTTGTCCAGTTCATCCCAAACCAGCTCAATGGGGTTTAAGTCTGGTGACTGTGCTGGCCACTCCATGTTTTTAAGCTTACCATCTTGTTCTTTTTTGCTGAAGTAGTTCTGGCATAGCTTGGACTTATGTTTTGGGTCATTATCTTGCTGCAGGATGAACCCCTGACCAACTAGGTGCATACAGTGGATACTGCATGGCGCTGCAAAATGCTGTGGTAGCCGTTTTGGTTCAGGGTGCCTTTCACTCTGTACAAATCACCGACCCTGGATCCAGCAAAACAGCCCCAGACCATCACGCTTCCTCCTCCATGTTTGACAGTTGATGTCACACACTGAGGAACCATCCTTTCGCCTACTCGACAGTGCACAAAAATCCTGCGTGATGAACCGAAGATTTCAAATTTTGATTCATCAGTCCATAACACCTTCTTCCAGTCTTCAGTAGTCCGTTGGCAGCTCCAAGTCTTCTCTTTCCAGTTGAAACTGAGACTTGCTTATTACGACCACTATTAAGCTGTGCTTGAAGCTGTTGTCCTGTGAGCTGCCTATCACGCAAGCTGTTGACTCACAGAAACTTGTCTTCTGATTCTGTTGTGGCTTTGGGTCTGCCAGACCTCTTCCTGTCAGTTTCCCCCAGTTTCTAAGTGCCTTTTTAATGGTGAAGAATACTGTACTCACTGACACCTTGACTTTCTTCACAATTTCTCTGTAGGAAAGACCAACATTCTTAAGTGTTATGATGATCTGTCTCTCTTCCATTGTTAATTACCTTTTTTCCGCCATTTTTATAGCAACACACTACTTTCTGCAGTACAATACTGTTCAAATAATGCTCACGAGGATATGGTACCACAGTGTGTTCCAACAATACTTTAATACAAACAGAGGGGGTTGTAAGTTGGAACACCTGTGGGAATTGGTAGCACAAACTTTCAAAGCTTGATCAACCTCCATTGCTGCAGAACAGCTTTACATTGTTTACCCATTTCTTGTTCCCTGAAAAAGGCCTTTTTGTAAAATTCTGAAATGTACGTTATTTTTCAGTTTTGGGTAACCTTACTTTTTTCTTTTTTAACCTCAGGCAGTTCACCACTTAACTTTGTACCATTTCAAGCTATTCATTGGACTTGAACTGCTGAAATTTCAATAAAAAACAAAAAAAACTGGGGTGTTCTAAAACTTTTGACCGGTAGTGTATGTATGCTGTAAAGCCTGTAACGTGTATGTAACGTCATGTATGAAGCGTTTCCCAAACTGGCGGGGCTATCGGCTAGTAGCTATTAGCGGTAGCTAGCATGGATGTATTAAGAGAACGGTAATACTATACATAGATATGCCTCCATAACGTTACTACAGACATAGTGATTACATCGCCTTGGTTCCCTCTTATGATATATCCAAGGGTTGTATGCTGTAAAGCTTGTAACGGGGATGGGAGCTGAAGCCATGGATGAGCTCTGTTCACGAAACTGCAGGCTAACTAGGCCTGTAGCAATGAAATTTTTGCGTCGACACTTCGGCACATCTTGCCACACACACGTGGGAGACCAACACATTGCAGAATGGAGAACGAAACCGCAACCTCCTCACATAATTCCCAACAATGCCCTGCAAAAAGCCCAAATAAAATAAAAAGTCCTAAAAAAACAGCTCGCCCTAAATCATCGAAGGTATGGGAATACTTCAAATTTAGTCCCAAACGTAAAAGGTGTCGTTATTTGCGCTCTTTGCCAAATGGAGTTGGCATACCACACAGCCACACAGCAATGTGGGAGCATCTGAAACGGAGGCACCCCATTGTCACTCGTGAAGGAGACAATAACGTAATAACGTTGGCTAAATTAATTTCATTTTTGCGTAGTGTGTTGTGTTGTTTGAGCTCTGCGCACTTCGGTGGTGCTAGCTAACTATCTTAGCTCTCCGTGCAGTTTGTTCGTGCTAGGCTGGTGCTAGGTTAGTAGCTATTGTTAACGTTAGCTAGCTACTGACGCCTAGACAGCTGTGTTTAGCTAACGTTAGTTATCATCTAATGTTGGCTTGAATCGTAGCTAGCTTACGGCTGCAGAACACAGTTATCTATAGTAGCTAACGTTAGCTAACGTGAACGTTAGCTACTAACCTAGCACGAACAAACTGCACAGAGAGCTAAGATGCATTGGTTAGCCTAGCACCACCAAAGTGCACAGCTGCAAGATCTAGGTAACGGTAGCAAACAGATTGCAGTAGCTTTGTACAGGAGAGATTTATGTTGGGACTGTAAAACTGAAAACAGGAATTTTATATTGTGTTAAACACTCTCAGGAATGTCTATACTGCACTGCACAGTATTTTTTTGCACTACAACTTATTCATTTTTTAGAGTTATGAGAGTTATGTTTGTACTGTAAAAGAGTAAACGGGCTGGCCTTTTATTTTGTATAACCGTAAAGCAGAAGATTTTTTGCTGTGCATATCAAGTATATTAAGATTTCTTTTGGTATTTATTTGATACATTATGGTTTTTATTAATCGAGCAACAGAAATATAAACGTTAGATTAATCGTCCAATTAGTCGTTAGATTAGTCGACTAATCGATAAAATAATCGCCTGATTAATCGTTTAATAAATAATCGTTTACTCCCAGCCCTAAGGCTAACCTAACTAGGTGCTCCACATAATGATTAAATTTCCTTGGTTGTCTAAATACAGCCATCGTTTATTTAGATAAGCATGTAAATAATCAAGAACAACGAAAACACAATGTTTAACGTTAGTGAATAGTTTAGAAATTGAAGACCGCGAGTTCATTAGTTCGCCACAGAGAAGCTCATGAACGAGCATGTTGCTACCGGTTGCTACGACATCACAAACAAACTGTTGCAGGTGCGCATGTCCATTGTGACGTCATGGGCCAGTCAACTCAGAAGAGCCGAGCTCCGTGTTTGCTTGATGCACTTTTGAGCACTCTCATTGGAATGTACGGGACTTCCCGACGAACACTGTATCCAGTTCTCTTAATACCTCCATGTACCAGACACAGCTCACAAACAACTGTCCAGTTGAATAGCAGACAGACACCAAGTTAATGACCCAAGTCTGGTATGACTTATGCAAATGTAGCATAGCACACCACTGTTGTACAAAAACAACTAAAAATACCATTCTATAAGTGCTACATTTATTCATAACAAGGATCTAGACAAGTCTAGTTTGTTAGTAGCAGTTTAGTTTAACAACTCCACCATTTTTGTTCTCTGAAGAGTTGTTTGAGTTATGTCACTGGGACTGAGATTGTCCTTTCCCTGGGAGTTTATCAGGGGCCTTTTTAGTTTTCATCCAGTTAGTTTCCCCTACAGTCAGTTGGACAACTGACCGACTTAATCAGTTTATCTTTTTGTTATTGACCTTCCCAGTCTCAGTCATTCAGGCCTTAACTTATCTGGCTCTTTCTCTGTCAACTACTTCTTCTCCTAACTTTGTTTCCTATCTATCCTTCTGGCTTTCACCCCTTTATTTGCACTCTTGCCATCCAGCTGAACCAATCTTTTAGTTTCCAGGCTTCAGCACTTAGATCCCTTGTAGTTCAGTGACCGTGTTCCTCTATCAGAGCCTGTTTCTGTTTCATTGGCAGTCAGGTTCTCTGCCAGACTCTCTTTTCATGAGTCTGCTAGAGACTGCTACCAATATCTGATTCTTTGGCAGCTCTGGCAAAGGTGTGATGCTGAGTCACAGATGTCCCTATGTTCATCAAACGTATAGATTTGGAAATAATTACATTAAATAATTACAATTCAGAATGAGGTTTTTCATGGCTTTAATAAAAATAATGAAATCTATATTCTGTCAATACACTTAGTATTGTATCAGTATATATCCTTGCCAAAAACAAAAGGTAATTTCCACTAACGCTTTGAAAGATGCCTTATTAGAATAAAATTAAACCCCTACAATAGCAGCAATAGTAATCACAGCACAGAGAGAATAAACACAATGTTTCACAAGGACAGAGATCATAAACCACCATCAAAAACCGCTGTCTATTCAGATTGTCAAATTGGTTGGGCTTCTTTGTCACATGTTTATCAAGTTCAAAGACAGCACAAATTTCCTGTTAAAGAATAGTCTCTGAACTGGTTTTCTTTCTTGTTTTTCTCAGCTGTTTCTTTTCATGCGGGTGTTGGAGGGAATCAAAGCTGAGTGCTCCGCTCCCAACACAGTGATCGGTGTTTTCAAGGAGACCCTCTTTGATGCTGTAATGAGCCCACTGTGGTAGGTTATTATTATCCAGAGAGACAGCAAGCAGTGAAAAGATAGATGGAGAGACATAGAGGGAGAGAGGAGGAGGAAGTGAAAGCAAGCCAGTGGGTGGCATGTTTGGAACATTTTATCTTAACTCTGGAGCAGTTAGTTTAACTCATTTTGCGCAGATGAGCAAAATGAAATTTTAACCTGTAATCATCGCACAGAAATTGCAATAAAGTTGATCCCCTTACAACCAAGTTGGCGAATAAAAAAAACGATATTTGATAGAACGTGCTTTCAGAATAGCCAGTGTTAGGATAGGATTTATTAATGTGTTCTTATTTAAAAAAATACATGAGAT